>NC_053500.1:913837-951908 GCF_905171775.1 Rana temporaria | reverse complement strand
ACCACCTATCACCAGGTGACCACCTACTACTACATCCCCCCCCCCCCCCCACCTACTTTCACTGATTATACTGGGATGATTCCTGACCACAGAGCTGATTGGGGGCCAGAGCCATCTCTATGGTCTAAGAAACCGGAAGCGACGTGCATTTTGTCCCTGCCGTGTTCGCCGTTTTGTAAAAAGCATTGGATCCTATCGGTCTTGGGCAGAGGAGACCTCTGGGGTCTGGTAATCTCAGTAAAGAGGACCTGTCACTGCCTGTTGTCATGACGAGGGATGTTTCCATTCCTTGTGAGAACCATGAAAGTGATAAAAAAATGTAAAGGTACAGTCTAAAAATAGACCGCCGCAGGTTGGCTCCCCTGCGCGAGCCGTCGTAGCTGTACGTCGGCTCTTTAAAGACGACTCAGACAGCGTGTGCGCGCACGCCACCAGGTGTCCCCGGAAGCTGATGCGCGTGCCCAACGGGCGCCAAGGCCTGCTGGGCACCCGCGATCGTGACAGACCGAGAACCGGGATCTGCGTGTGTAAACACATAAATCCCGGTTCTGTCGGGGGAGAGGAGACAGATCGTTGTTCCTACTTATGTATGCAGTACAGTATGTGGCCAGAGGTCAGTGAGCAGAGAGGAGCTTGTCATCCGTCGGCTCAGCGGACTAATCCGTAGGAACGGAGTCCGCCTCGTGTGAATGGGGCCTTATGTGTGTAATGGGTGAACCCGTAGCCAATAACAACCAATAACATGTTTATTATTTTAATTAAAAAAAAAAAAAAGTTTTACAATCCTTTTATTCTCATTACCATTTTTGCATTTGTTTGCTGTTAGTGGTAATGGTTATAGTATTGTCTATAGCAGTGGTCATCAACTCCTGTCCACAGGGCCCACTAACAGGCCAGGGTTGCAAGATAACTGGAATACATTGCAGGTTACATCTCCTGTTAAAAAAAATAAAATAAAAAATACATGACGGGTGATATAATTTGCTGGTCAGTGATTGCAGTATTCTAGTCTGAATCTCCCCCCAAGGTAATACATAAAACCTGGCCTGTTAGTGGGCCCTGAGGACAGAGTTGATGGTCTATAGAGACTCCTCACCGTCACTCCAAATTTTATATATATATATATATATATATATATATATATATATATATATATATATATATATGCCTGTTTGTGTTTCCAGCTCGGACGCCTCGGAGAATTCTCAGGATGAGGAGCAGTCCAAAGCCAAGAGACAGTTTCTCATGAGTGGTTTGCCGGATTCCTTAAAGCGTCACATCGCCAAAACCACCGCCCTGAGGGAGGCCTACGCTCTGTCCAGCCTGTCCTTCCACAGCGTGCTCCATGTGCAGCAGAGGGATGGTGAGTCTCTCCACAAGGCTTCTCCTGAATGACGGAGATCGGTGTACAGTGATTTGTATGCAGACCTGTTCTATTTCTGACGTGCCTGTCTCTGATTGTATTCTGTCCTGTGCTAAGAGTACCTGTCTGTATCCACAGGGTGTGAGAAGTGGGATCTGGCCATGCCTCGTTGCCCTTTGTTGAAGGACCTTGTGACGGTCTCTGTGGACCTTCCAGACGTCGCCTCGTTCACCATGTCCATTGGGGATTTTACCTCCTGCGCTGTACCTCTCACTCCCCAACAGTTCCCTGACCTGGTACGTGTGTTTGGGGAACAGGAAATGACATCATAGGGACCGGGTTGTCTAAAGCAGTGGTCATCAACCTTGTCCTGTGGGGCCCACTAACAGGCCAGGTTTGCAGGATAACTGAAATACATCACAGCTGATATCATTTGCTCCTCAGTGATTGCAGTATTCTAGACTGCATCTCCCCAAGGTAATACATAAAACCTGGCCTGTTAGTGGGCCCTGCAGGACAGGGTTGATGACTACTGGTCTAAAACCCCATTCACCCATGCAGACCATTTTGTTCATTTTTTTTTTTTTCCCTCCCCCCACTCGCCTGTTGACTGACGGATGAGAAATGGACATCAATGCATCTCTATGGGAAAACAGATCTTCATCCATTTCCGTCAACCTCTGTTGTTTGGAATGGATCAAAGCCCACTTCCTGTATGGCCTCTCCAATCAGGCCACAATAACCAGGGCAGCTCCGCCCTGATCACTGTGCTCAAAGTGCCTCCCTCTGTGATAGGCTGCTGCTCCCTCTACTCTCCTCTCTCACCCCTCACTTCCTCCTTGTCGGCGCCCTCTCTGTCTTTCGCTGCCAGCCTCTCCATTAGAGGCTGGCATAGCACACTGTAGGTTTTATTTAAAAACAAGTGCATTAAATACTGTATACAGGCATACCCCGCTTTAAGTACACTCACTTTACATACACTCGTGAGTAAGGACATACCTGCGAGTGTATGTAAAGTGACTTACAAGTACTGTACAGACATTTTGCAGCCACAGTAGAAGGAGCTGAAGCTCCGAGAGCATACCTCGCCCTGTTCCAGTGTGCTCCTGACCCCCCCACTACAGCTCCTGACCCCCCCACTACAGCTCCTGACCCCCCACTACACCCTAGAAGTGAGAAAAGGAATTGTTTCACTTTAAGTACATTTTCCTTTTACATACATGCTCTGGTCCCATTGTGTACTTAAAAGTGGGGGGTATGCCTGTATCAGCTTTCTTCAGGCCGGTCACGTGACTCGCGGCCTTTTTACAGCTCCGATGGGTGGTTTTTTTTTTTTTTTTTTTTGAGGAGACGAGTGGCCGTGTGATCTCCCTCTGATGTCGGAGGGAGATCACGGCCCCTCCCACAGAAGACATCTATCAGAGCTGGAAAGCATCCGCGAGTGACGTGAATGGCCTGAAGAGAGATGATAATACAGTATTTACAGCACTTTTTTTTTTTTTTTTTTTTTTTTTTTTTAAATAAAACCTACTCAGTGTGCTGTACCAGCCTCTAATAGAGGGTCTGGCATAGACTTGGATATATGCCCTAGCAAACACTTCAAAGCTCGTTTTCACACTGCTGCAATGGCAGATTTATACAACCTTTTTCCCTGCGACATCCTTCCGACTTGGATGCTATTTAGGAGCCGGAACAAGGGCTGAAATCTCACATAAGTCCGACAAAAGTAGTGCAGGAATCTAAAGTCGGAGTGGCTCGTGTAGTATCGGTAAAGATGGCTCTCTTGGGGAAACATTGAATTTGACGTGTCATGTGACTTGGGGTCTCGCAGGTTGCAGCAGCATGATCGGAGCCTAAGGGGTAAAAGTGACACTAAAGGTTACCTTGTTTGTTATTAAAAATGTCATACTTGCCTCCACCGTGCAGTTAGTTTTGCACAGAGTTTCCCCGAACGCCGTCTTCTTTGGTCCCCCGACAGCTCCTCCCCGCATCAAATAACCCCCTAGGAGAAGCGCTCTTCGGGGGGGGGTTACCTTGTCAGTGTCCAGTATTTGGCGTCCATAGCCTCTGACCACAGGACTCTGCCCCCCCCCGACGCCTGCGTCATTGGATTTGATTGATAGCAGCAGGAGCCAATGGCTGCGCTTCTCTGAATCTATCCAATGAAGAGCCAAGAACTCCGGGCAGAGAAATGGTGCCGTGGGACATTCCAGGGCTCGGGTAACGGGTTATGGAGGGCTGGGGGGCCGTTGACTGCCAGAAGTTTTTTTTCATCTTAATGCATAGGATGCACGAGGGTGTACAACCCCTGTGATGTCTGAGGAGACACGTATACTTTATATACCAATAACAAAGTTCTGCTTTCCTGTAGGTGAGCAGGAGACCGGCGTTCTCAGAAGTCATTAGAGAATGCCTCCTGGAGGAGATCCGGTGCTACAACCCTCAGTTCCCAGTCAGACGCTTCTTCACCCAGTTCCTGAAGAAGCAAAAAGACTACCTGGCTCTACAGGACACTAATAAACCTGGTGTGTACCCTGCCGATATGGGGGAGTGTGGGGTATCATTGTGGATTAAACACTATAAGCCAGAAATCTTCCTTTCTACCTCTCAGGTGGGCAACAGCCGGACAGAAATCCCTCAATAGAGGAGAATGGGGCCAAGCCGAAGGGAAAGGACTCGCTGGGCCTGAAATCTAAGAAGAGGAAAGGGGTCCTTACTAAGGAGGAGCCTGAGGGGGAGGAGCTAGCTGGTAAATCCAGAAAGAAGCGTCTGTCCAGGGGGTCTCTGAGGAGAAACGCTCCACCTGAGGAAGCCGATGTCATCATCATTGAGGAGGAGGAGGCGGCGGCGGCGACCGCCGCGCCAGATACACAAGGTAATTAAGATACAAATTTTAGTGAGGTAGGGGTCCCCACTTTTTAATCAAAAGGGCCAGTTTACTTTCCTTCAGACTTTCGGGGGGGCGGAATGTGGTCAGGGGGAGTAAAAAAAATAACATGGCGCCTGTGGTCAATAGAAGGATTTTTTTTGCCCCCGTAATGGGTATTAGTGATGGGAATAGTGCCTCATCATTGGTATCAAAAACCTACATCCCCCTGTATTGGCTCAGTGAGCATGGGTATAGGTACCCTGATGCCAGTATAATCATGGCGCAGCAATGCTGTCCTCTTCCCTGGGACAGGTAGTCTGACCAGATCACATGGGGCCTACAGATGCCATCACCTCCAAATGCAGCCAGAATTATCCGGCACTTGTGAAGCCACCAGATTTAGTCTGACGAATCTCTGTTGGTGATTTACCAAACAGAGAGAGGTGGAGCTGCTGCTCCCCATAAAACAAGTAACCAGGATGGTTTCCACGGGCTGTAGAGCCATTGTGTTTTGAATCGGCCTCCTTGGCTGTACTAACAAAACACGCTGTGGTCTTCTTAACTGCCGCCCACCCAACCTATAGAGCAGAGGGTCTCAACGCCTGTCCTCAGGGCCCACTAACAGGCCAGGTTTGCAAGATAACTGAAATGCATCGCAGGTGATATCATTTGCTGCTCAGAGATTGCAGTATTCTAGTCTGCATCTTCCCAAGGTAATACATAAAACCTGGCCTGTTAGTGGGTCCTGAGGACAGGAGTTTGAGAACCACTGCTGTAGACATAGGATGACTGGGTGGGAGCTCTCTAATACTGGGTGAACGTCCTATGACCTCCTCCCAGGATCGCCACACTGCGGCGCGATCTGTCACCCACTGTGTCCGATGACCGATCACTGGGCCGCTGCCGGTACCACGTGATCTCTGTTGCCAGTCATAGCAGAGCACATGGGAATTGTACACCATGATGGCTTCCATTCATTGTGTTGATCTCTGTGATTGGTCACAGTGATCACATGGTACAGACAGGGCCAATCACAGCTAATGACAATAGTACACTGAATAAATGCCATTCATAAAAAATGGTTGCTTATAATAGTGGTTAATATTGTTATGTTCGTGTTTTGGGGACAAAAAAACTATTCTGATCACCACCCCAGAGTAGTAGTGTCACCATGGTCTGGTCTTGGGTGTGTGTGTGTGTGTGTGTTTTCTTTTGTTGCATCCCATCACCAGGCAGTGTCCCTGATCACCTCCATGTTAAAAAGAAAATGTGAAAACACTTTTTTAAAGCGGAAGTAAACCCTCATTAACCTCTTCCATACCGGGCAGTTATACACACTTCCATACCAGGCGTATTCTGGCACTTCTCTCCTACATGTACAAATCATAATTTTTTTGCTAGAAAATTACGCAGAACCCCCAAACATTATATATGTTTTTTTAGCAGACACCCTAGGGAATAAAACGACGGTCATTGAAACCTTTTATCTTGCACGGTATTTGCGCAATAATTTTTCAAACGCCTTTTTTTGGGAAAAAAATTGTTTCATGAATTAAAAAAATTTAAAAACAGTAAAGTTAGCCCAATTTTTTTGTAAAATATGAAATATGATGTTACACTGAGTAAATAGATACCTAACATGTCACGCTTTAAAATTGCGCACACTCATGGAATGGCGCCAAACTTCGGTACTTAAAAATCTCCATAGGCAACGATTTGAAATTTTTTACAGGTTACCAGTTTAGATTTACAGAGGAGATCTAGTGCTAGAATTGTTGCTGGCACTCTAACGCACGCGGCGATACCTCACATATGTGGTTTAAACGGCGTTTACATATGTCGGCGGGACTTGCGTGTGCGTTCGCTTCTGCGCGCAAGCTACCGGGGACAGGGGCGTTAAAAAAATTAATTTTTATTTCTTTTTTTTTTATATATATATTTATTTCTTTTTTTACACTTTTTTTTAAAAATTTTTTTTTTTTTTTATCACTTTTATTCATATTACAAGGAATGTAAACATCCATTGTAATAGGAATGTGTGTGACAGGTACTCTTTATGGAGAGATGCGGGGTCAATAAGACCCCACATCTCTCCTCCAGGCTGGAAAGCATGAAATCGGTGAAAAAAAATTCACCGATCTCATGCTTGTGGTTGCTTAGCAGCCGCAATCGCGGCTTTGTTTACTTACGGGGACCCGGGCGTGACGTCATCACATCGCGCCCGGGTCCTCCGACGGTCATAGAGATGACTGGTGACCATCTGGTCACCAGTCATCTCTATGCTTCCTGCGAGCGCCGGACGATTCGTTCTCCGGGCCCCCGATGGCACGGGAGAGCCCGGAGAAGCACCGGATGGCGGCGGGAGGGGGGGGATGTCCCCTCCCGCCGCCTGTAAGAACGATCTAGCGGCGGAACCGCCGCTATGATCGTTCTTGCGTTGTGCAGAATCGCCGGCAGTTTAGAAGGATATCTGAATGATGCCTCTAGCTGCAGGCATCATTCAGATAACCACCCGGAAAGCCCAGGACGTCACATGACGTCCACTCTGAACGGCAGAAGTTCTTTGTGGACGTCATTTTACTATGGGCCGGTAGGGAAGTGGTTAATTTATATAATAATAAATAAATATATATATTATTTATTTTTTAAACCATGCAAGAGAAAGTCATAATGAGTTAGTATGCATAGCATACTAGCTCATTTATGATCGACTTACCTGAGATCGAAGTTCTCCTCCGTGCCCTCCGCCGCCATGTCTTCTTCCTGTTATCGCCGCTCTGGTGCTGTGATTGGCCGGAGCAGCGATGACGTCACTCCCACGCATGCTCGCGGGACTGGCCGATCCCTGCGCATGTGTGAAAATTCGGCATTAAGCCCGAATTTACCATTCACAAAAACGGCACACTCAGTGCGCATGCGCCGTAGACATCGAAGCCCGTTTTTTTTTTTTTTTTTTATATCTTTTTAACCACTTAAGGACCGCCTCATGTACATATACGTCAGCAGAATGGCACAGGGCAGGCACATCAACGTATATATACGTGCCCTGCTTGACGTGGGTCGGGGGTCCGATCGGGACCCCCCCCCCCCGGTACATGCGGCGGTCCCCGTGGCTTCAGGAGCGATCCGGGACGACGGCGCGGCTATTCGTTTATAGCCGCTCCGTCGCGATCGCTCCCCGGAACTGAAGAACGGGGAGAGCCGTGTGTAAACACGGCTTCCCCGTGCTTCACTGTGTCGGCGCATCGATCGCGTCATCCTATTTATAGGGAAGACACGATCGATGACGTCATTCCTACAGCCACTCCCCCCTACACTAGTAAACACATACACGGTGATCCCTAAATGTTACAGCGCCCCCTGTGTTTAACTCCTAAACTGCAACTGACATTTTCACAATAAACAATGCAATTTAAATGCATTTTTTGCTGTGAAAATGACAATTGTCCCAAAAATGTGTCAAAATTGTCCGAAGTGTCCGCCATAATGTCGCAGTCATGAAAAAAATCGCTGATCGCTGCCATTAGTAGTAAAAAAAAAAAAAAATGCAAAAAAACTATCCCCTATTTTGTAAACACTATAAATTTTGCGCAAACCAACCGATAAACGATTATTGCGATTTTTTTTTTTTTTTTTTTTTTTTTTTTTACCAAAAATAGGTAGAAGAATACGTATCTGCCTAAACTGAGGGGAAAAAAATGTTATATGTTTTTGGGGGATATTTATTATAGCAAAAAGTAAAAAATATTGCATTTTTTTTCAAAACTGTCGCTCTATTTTTGTTTATAGCGCAAAAAATAAAAACCGCAGAGGTGATCAAATACCACCAAAAGAAAGCTCTATTTGTGGGGAAAAAAAGACGCCAATTTTGTTTGGGAGCCACGGCGCACGACCGCGCAATTGTCTGTTAAAGCGACGCAGTCCCGAACTGTAAAAACCCCTTGGGTCTTTAGGCAGCATTTTGGTCCGGGGCTTAAGTGGTTAACCGTGTAGGCGTAGGAGATATTTCTTGCACCTACAGGTAAGCCTTAATCTAGGTTTACCTGTAGGTGCAAGTTGTGTGGTTGGCTTTACAACCACTTTAAATTTCTTCAGTTGGACAGAACAGGAAGTGAGGATTTCTCAGAAGAAATAAGGACATTTAAAAGAAAAATGGAAGGATGAGGTAAGTGAAGGAGGACTGCACTAAGGGAAAGGAAGATATTTAGGGATTTTTACCTTTACAACCCCTTTTAAGCATTGTTAGAATCGCTGCTCCTAAAAAAAAAAAAAAAAAATTAATGTTGAAGTTCCTGGAAAGTATGGTCAGGAAAACTCTGATTTCTCTCTCAGGTCCGGTGTGGGAAGACGTTCTGTGGACGGAGAAATATCAGCCGCAGAGCTCCACTGAGCTGATTGGAAATTCTGTCGCCATCAGGAAGTTGCACAGGTAATATCGGGGGGGAGGGCCTTTGTGTCTCATGAGCCGTGGCAGTGCGGTCCGCGGCCTCGCCGTAACGTTTTTTTTTTTTTTTTCTAGCTGGCTTAGGGATTGGAAAACCCGAGCTGAGAAGGAGGAGAAGAAGACTCAAATGCAGAAGACGGAAAAAGACAAGAGTGGTAAGATCCGGAACACTCACACACAGCAGACCACCGATGTGTTCATTGTTTAACGTCCTCTCCCTATTGCTCAGACACTTGGGACCAGGATGACTTCAATGGTGAGGACAGTGATGAAGACTCCCTGTGTAACACCATGCTCATCACTGGGCCGCCGGGTGTGGGGAAGACGGCCGCGGTGTACGCCTGCGCTCAGGAGCTCGGATTTAAGGTTTGTACTCTTATATGAAGTCTCGGCCGGGTCTGCACCCCCGTGGGTCAGCATGTAATGCTTGCGTTTTCTTCTCCCTCCAGGTGTTTGAGGTGAATGCTTCCTGTCAGCGCAGCGGGCGGCAGATCCTGGCGCAGCTTAAGGAAGCAACGCAGTCTCACCAGGTGGACCAGCAGGGCGTCAATGCACACAAGCCGTGCTTCTTCAGCAGCTACAACTTGGGCAAATCTCCCAGTAGGTTTATGAATCTCCCCGGCGTGTTTATGAATCTCCCCGGCGTGTTTATGAATCTCTTCCCCGGCGTGTCTATGAATCTCTTCCCCGGCGTGTCTATGAATCTCTTCCCCGGCGTGTCTATGAATCTCTTCCCCGGCGTGTCTATGAATCTCTTCCCCGGCGTGTCTATGAATCTCCCCGGCGTGTCTATGAATCTCCCCGGCGTGTCTATGAATCTCCCCGGCGTGTCTATGAATCTCCCCGGTGTGTCTATGAATCTCCCCAGCGTGTCTATGCATCTCTTCCCCGGCGTGTCTATGAATCTCCCAGTAGGTTTATGCATCTCCCCAGTGTGTCTATGCATCTCCCCGGCGTGCCTATGCATCTCTTCCCCGGCGTGCCTATGCATCTCTTCCCCGGCGTGCCTATGCATCTCTTCCCCGGCGTGCCTATGCATCTCTTCCCCGGCGTGCCTATGCATCTCTTCCCCGGCGTGCCTATGCATCTCTTCCCCGGCGCGCCTATGCATCTCTTCCCCGGCGCGCCTATGCATCTCTTCCCCGGCGCGCCTATGCATCTCTTCCCCGGCGCGCCTATGCATCTCTTCCCCGGCGCGCCTATGCATCTCTTCCCCGGCGCGCCTATGCATCTCTTCCCCGGCGCGCCTATGCATCTCTTCCCCGGCGTGCCTATGCATCTCTTCCCCGGCGTGCCTATGCATCTCTTCCCCGGCGCGCCTATGCATCTCTTCCCCGGCGCGCCTATGCATCTCTTCCCCGGCGCGCCTATGCATCTCTTCCCCGGCGCGCCTATGCATCTCTTCCCCGGCGCGCCTATGCATCTCTTCCCCGGCGCGCCTATGCATCTCTTCCCCGGCGCGCCGCTCAATCTCCCCAGTATGTATATCAGAGCTGCACGATTAATTAATTTATTTTTTTTTCCGTTGCGATCTTGCCAAAGGGTTTCCCGATCTGCTCTCAGCCGTCAAAGTCTGGGGCGGTCTGCCAAGTTATAAAACATTCTATCAATTTTTTGTCTTTTACATCCAAGGAATAGACTTCTGTATGTATATCAATCTTCCCAGTATGTGTGTGTGTGTGTATATAAATCTCCCAGTAGAAGACTGGGCGCAGTGCTTGGGCTTCATCTTCATTGAAAGGTGTCTTTATCCGTTTTCAGGAAAGATGCATTCCCCGAAGGCTGTGGTGTCTTCTCCCAGGAAGCCTCCGATGTCACCCAGAGGAGGGAAGAAAGGCCTGGCCCCCAAGTCACTGGCCAACTTCTTCAAAGCGGCACCAAAGCAGAAGATTGAGGAGAAGAAGGCGGCACCAGACCCTGGCAAAGGTATTTATTCTAACTTCCCGAACAAAGATGTTATGGGCTCGCATTGGCATTGTCCTCAAGCAAAGTGCATGTACGTCACTGGACTTTGAGTAGTTGTAGGATGTAGCCAGTATTGTATGTGTGTGTTTTTTGTTTTTTTCAGCCAGTGGTCGGCTTTCTTTTAAAAGCAATCCTAGTGGCCAATTAGCCACTGGATTGCTTTTGCAAGCAGCGGGAGGGGAGGTCCGACCGTCTCCAGTACCTTTCTTGGACTCTCCTGTCCCAAGTGTGCAGCCGGTGGTTCCACCAACTGACCATATTGGAGACTGGACTAGCTCTGATCATTTCTATGATCTAAGAAACCAGAAGCGTTTCATCACTGCCGCTGTCGCCGAAAGTAAACAAACCCTTGGTGGTTTGAAAAAAAAATGACCTTGGTATGATCCAAAGCTTTTGAGGGCAGAAGAGAGATCCGGGGTCTAATAGACCCCAGATTTCTCAGTAAAGAGTACCTGTCACTGCCCATTGCTGTAAATTCCCTGTGGTTAATGATGAAAGTGATTTTAAAAAAAAAAACACAAAAAACAAACAAAGGCACAGTGTAAAAATAAAGTTATTTTTCAAGCAGTCCTGTGCTTGTGTACAAAGGCGATCGCACCACACATGTGAGGTTATATAGTTATATAGTCTGTTTGAAAAAAGACATCATCTGGTTTAACCAATAAAAAAGTATCGCCGCCAACGTCAGATAATGGACAGGACCTCCTCTGTACATCTAAAGTGGTAACCTGTAAAGGCTTTTAAAGCATCACCTATGGATAGTAAAATGTACGCCATGTGACAACGTTGCCCGGGCATACACCATTTTAAAGCGTGACATGTTTGGTATCTATTTACTCGACCTAATATCATCTTTTATATTTTACCAAAGAATTGGGTTTTTGTGCGTTAAATTTACATTCCCCCCCAAAAATGCCTTTGAAAAACAGCTGTTCAGATATCATGTGCCATAAAGGATCGAAACTCCCACCAATTTATTCTCTAGGGTCTCTGCTTTATGCCCAGTATCCCCACAGCAAGCTGTGACACAGATCTCTCTCCCTCATTGGCTTACTGGGGTAGATTCAGGTAGGGCTGCGCACTCTTACGGAGGCGCAGCGTACCGTTTTAACGCTACGCCTCCGTAAATTACTTGCGCTACGCTTCATTCACGAAGCAGTAGCTCCGTAATTTGCGCGGGCGCTCTGTAAAACTGGCCAGCGTAAGCGCGCGTAATTTAAATGATCCCGTAGGGGGCGTGGATCATTTAAATTAGGCGCGTTCCCACGCCGAACGTAGTGCGCATGCTCCGTCAGGGAAACTTTCCCGGCGTGCATTGCGGTAAATGACGTCGCAAGGACGTCATTTGCTTCAACGTGAACGGCGTCCAGTGCCATTCACGATTCACTTACGCAAACGACGTCATTTTCAAAAATCGCGACGCGGGAACGACGGGTATACTTGGCATTGGCTGCTCCTGCTAATAGCATGAGCAGCCTTGCGCAGAAACCGACGAACGCAAACGACGTAAAATGCGAATGCCGGGCGCGCGTACGGTTGTGAATCGGCGTGAGTATGCAATTTGCATACTCTACACTGAGCACAACGGGAACGCCACCTAGCGGCCAGCGTAAGAATGCAGCCTACGATACGACGGCATAAGAGCCTTATGCTAGTCATATCTTAGGCTGCAGTCGGCGTATTGAGCTTTCTGAATCAGGAGAAGTCGATACGCCGGCGCAACTAAGCAATTACGCTGCGTATCTATAGATACGCAGACGCAATTGCTTTCTGAATCCACCCCACTGACTTTAACAGCAGCGGAAGCCAATGGGTATTGGATTGTATGTTTAGCATCATCTACAGCTTCAAAGTTCCTTTTCATAATCGCAGTCAGTGATCTGGGGCCATATTCTTCTTCTTCCCAGCAGTGTCCGGTGGGAAGACCTGTGAAAACAAAGTGGTAAAACCTTTCATCTCAGAGAAGGGGGCAGAAGAGACCCAGAGGAAGAGCGCCACCTCCCTTATTCTCTTCGAGGAGGTAAGTCGTGTGTCCGTGTCGTGTACAGACCCCAATGTGTCTCTCTGTGCCCAGGCTACAAGGTGTCTGCACTCTCTTCCAGGTTGATGTGATATTTGATGATGATTCCGGATTCCTAAGTGCAATAAAGACTTTTATGAGCACGACGAAGAGACCTGTCATTCTGACAACCAGCGGTAAGCTAAATACCCCGTGTGACGTAGTGCGCCCCCGTGTGACGTAGTGCGCCCCCGTGTGACGTAGTGCGCCCCCGTGTGACGTAGTCCGCCCGTCTAATTCAGCCTTTCTTGATGTGACAAGTGTTTAGCTGATTTTTCCTTCACTTTGATTTGTTTCCAATCTTTATAAATATTTGTGTATGAGAAGTTTCTGTTGGAAGTCATTCTGTGTCTTTCACTCTTGTGCTCCAATTTTCAGATGGGATGTTCGGTACGATGTTCGATGGTTTCTTTGAAGATATCACTTTCAATACACCGTCCGTGGTATGAACCGCACATACACTTCATCCCTGTCCTCTGTCTCCTTCCTCTCTCGCCGTCTCCCCCTCTTCCTCTCTCCCTGTCTCTGCTTCATCTCTCCCCCTCCTTCTTCCTCTCTCCCGTCTACCCCTCTTCTTCCTCTCTCGCTGTCTCTGCTTCATCTCTCCCCCTCCTTCTTCCTCTCTCCCGTCTACCCCTCTTCTTCCTCTCTCGCTGTCTCTGCTTCATCTCTCCCCCTCCTTCTTCCTCTCTCCCGTCTACCCCTCTTCTTCCTCTCTCGCTGTCTCTGCTTCATCTCTCCCCCTCCTTCTTCCTCTCTCACTGTCTCTGCTTCATCTCTCCCCCTCCTTCTTCCTCTCTCGCTGTCTCCCCTTCATCTCTCCCCCTCTTCTTCTTCTCTCCCTGTCTCTGCTTCATCTCTCCCCCTCCTTCTTCCTCTCTCCCGTCTACCCCTCTTCTTCCTCTCTCGCTGTCTCTGCTTCATCTCTCCCCCTCCTTCTTCCTCTCTCCCGTCTACCCCTCTTCTTCCTCTCTCGCTGTCTCTGCTTCATCTCTCCCCCTCCTTCTTCCTCTCTCCCGTCTACCCCTCTTCTTCCTCTCTCGCTGTCTCTGCTTCATCTCTCCCCCTCCTTCTTCCTCTCTCACTGTCTCTGCTTCATCTCTCCCCCTCCTTCTTCCTCTCTCGCTGTCTCTGCTTCATCTCTCCCCCTCCTTCTTCCTCTCTCACTGTCTCTGCTTCATCTCTCCCCCTCCTTCTTCCTCTCTCGCTGTCTCTGCTTCATCTCTCCCCCTCCTTCTTCCTCTCTCCCGTCTACCCCTCTTCTTCCTCTCTCGCTGTCTCTGCTTCATCTCTCCCCCTCTTCCTCTCTCGCTGTCTTTGCTTCATCTCTCCCCCTCCTTCTTCCTCTCTCACTGTCTCTGCTTCATCTCTCCCCCTCCTTCTTCCTCTCTCGCTGTCTCTGCTTCATCTCTCCCCCTCCTTCTTCCTCTCTCGCTGTCTCTGCTTCATCTCTCCCCCTCCTTCTTCCTCTCTCGCTGTCTCTGCTTCATCTCTCCCCCTCCTTCTTCCTCTCTCGCTGTCTCTGCTTCATCTCTCCCCCTCCTTCTTCCTCTCTCGCTGTCTCTGCTTCATCTCTCCCCCTCCTTCTTCCTCTCTCGCTGTCTCTGCTTCATCTCTCCCCCTCCTTCTTCCTCTCTCGCTGTCTCTGCTTCATCTCTCCCCCTCCTTCTTCCTCTCTCGCTGTCTCTGCTTCATCTCTCCCCCTCCTTCCTCCCTGTCTCTGCTTCATCTCTCCCCCTTCTTCCTCTCTCGCTGTCTTTGCTTCATCTCTCCCCCTTCTTCCTCTCTCGCTGTCTCTGCTTCATCTCTCCCCCTCCTTCTTCCTCTCTCGCTGTCTCTGCTTCATCTCTCCCCCTCCTTCTTCCTCTCTCGCTGTCTCTGCTTCATCTCTCCCCCTCCTTCTTCCTCTCTCCCGTCTACCCCTCTTCTTCCTCTCTCGCTGTCTCTGCTTCATCTCTCCCCCTCTTCTTCCTCTCTCCCGTCTACCCCTCTTCTTCCTCTCACGCTGTCTCTGCTTCATCTCTCCCCCTCCTTCTTCCTCTCTCCCGTCTACCCCTCTTCTTCCTCTCTCGCTGTCTCTGCTTCATCTCTCCCCCTCTTCCTCTCTCGCTGTCTTTGCTTCATCTCTCCCCCTCCTTCTTCCTCTCTCACTGTCTCTGCTTCATCTCTCCCCCTCCTTCTTCCTCTCTCGCTGTCTCTGCTTCATCTCTCCCCCACTTCTTCCTCTCTCGCTGTCTCTGCTTCATCTCTCCCCCTCCTTCTTCCTCTCTCGCTGTCTCTGCTTCATCTCTCCCCCTCCTTCTTCCTCTCTCGCTGTCTCTGCTTCATCTCTCCCCCTCCTTCTTCCTCTCTCGCTGTCTCTGCTTCATCTCTCCCCCTCCTTCTTCCTCTCTCGCTGTCTCTGCTTCATCTCTCCCCCTCCTTCTTCCTCTCTCGCTGTCTCTGCTTCATCTCTCCCCCTCCTTCTTCCTCTCTCGCTGTCTCTGCTTCATCTCTCCCCCTCCTTCTTCCTCTCTCGCTGTCTCTGCTTCATCTCTACCCCTCCTTCTTCCTCTCTCCCTCCATCTCCCCCCCTCCTTCCTCTCTCCCCCCCCTCCTTCCTCTCTCCTGTCTTATTCCTCCATCTTTGTTTCAGGTGAATGTGTCCAGTTATCTGCAGGTTCTTTGTCTGGCTGAGAATCTCAGGATGGACACAAAAGACCTGATGACACTTCTAACCGCCAACAAATGTGACATCAGACAGAGCGTTCTTCAGCTGCAATTCTGGGCTCGTAGCGGAGGGGGAGGACTGCGGGACAAGGAGCTGCCTCCTCCAGCTGGTGGGTACAGAGAGATCTCACCCCCCCCACACACGCACACCCCTAAAGGAACGTTTACAAACTGATATTTCTGTCTTCACACTCCAGGTCTACAACATGGGGGGGTGTCCGCTGCAGAGGAGCATGCTGGGAAAAGATGTCCCAATTCTGTATCAGAAATAAATCCCAAAGAGCTTCCGGGGTGTAACTTCGGCTGTGCAGAAAACCTGATGGGACTCGGCAATGTAATCCCTCCAACAGAAGGCCTGCTCCCATTTCTGAAGGTGAGTGATTGGAATATCTGAGTCCCGGAAATGTAATACGCCCAGTAGAGGGCCCACCTCCCCCCCCAGACGAGAGGTGTCCCAGGACGTTCTCACTACCCCCACCCTCAGAGTTGAGGTGTCCCAGGACGTTCTCACTACCCTCAGAGTTGAGGTGTCCCGGCACGTTCTCACTATCCCCATCCTCAGAGAAGAGGTGTCCCGGCACGTTCTCACTACCCCCACCCTCAGAGAAGAGGTGTCCCGGCACGTTCTCACTACCCCCACCCTCAGAGAAGAGGTGTCCCGGCACGTTCTCACTACCCCCACCCCCAGACAAGAGGTGTCCCGGCACGTTCTCACTACCCTCACCCCCAGACAAGAGGTGTCCCGGCACGTTCTCACTACCCCCATCCTCAGAGAAGAGGTGTCCCAGGACGTTTTCACTACCCCCACCCCCAGAGAAGAGGTGTCCCGGCACGTTCTCACTACCCCCATCCTCAGAGAAGAGGTGTCCCGGCACGTTCTCACTACCCCCACCCTCAGAGAAGAGGTGTCCCGGCACGTTCTCACTACCCCCCACCCCCAGACAAGAGGTGTCCCGGCACGTTCTCACTACCCTCACCCCCAGACAAGAGGTGTCCCGGCACGTTCTCACTACCCCCATCCTCAGAGAAGAGGTGTCCCAGGACGTTCTCACTACCCCCACCCCCAGAGAAGAGGTGTCCCAGCACGTTCTCACTACCCCCACCCTCAGAGAAGAGGTGTCCCAGGACGTTCTCACTACCCCCACCCCCAGAGAAGAGGTGTCCCGACACGTTCTCACTACCCCCACCCCCAGAGGAGAGGTGTCCCGGCACGTCCTCACTACCCCCCACCCTCAGAGAAGAGGTGTCCCGACACGTTCTCACTACCCCCACCCCCAGAGGAGAGGTGTCCCGGCACGTCCTCACTACCCCCACCCCCAGAGAAGAGGTGTCCCGGCACGTCCTCACTACCCCCATCCTCAGAGAAGAGGTGTCCCGGCACGTTCTCACTACCCCCACCCCCAGAGAAGAGGTGTCCCGGCACGTTCTCACTACCCCCACCCCCCGAGAAGAGGTGTCCCGGCACGTTCTCACTACCCCCACCCCCAGAGAAGAGGTGTCCCGGCACGTTCTCACTACCTCCACCCCCAGAGAAGAGGTGTCCCGGCACGTTCTCACTACCCCCACCCTCAGAGAAGAGGTGTCCCGGCACGTTCTCACTACCCCCACCCCCAGAGAAGAGGTGTCCCGGCACGTTCTTACTACCCCCACCCCCAGAGAAGAGGTGTCCCGGCACGTTCTCACTACCCCCACCCCCAGAGAAGAGGTATCCCGGCACGTTCTCACTACCCCCACCCTCAGAGAAGAGGTGTCCCGGCACGTTCTCACTACCCCCATCCTCAGAGAAGAGGTGTCCCGGCACGTTCTCACTACCCCCACCCCCAGAGAAGAGGTGTCCCGGCACGGTCTCACTACCCCCACCCCCAGAGAAGAGGTGTCCCGGCACGTTCTCTCTACCCCCACCCCCAGAGAAGAGGTGTCCCGGCACGTTCTCTCTACCCCCACCCCCAGAGAAGAGGTGTCCCGGCACGTTCTCTCTACCCCCATCCCCAGAGAAGAGGTGTCCCGGCACGTTCTCACTACCCCCACCCCCAGAGAAGAGGTGTCCCGGCACGTTCTCACTACCCCCACCCCCAGAGAAGAGGTGTCCCGGCACGTTCTCACTACCCCCATCCTCAGAGAAGAGGTGTCCCGGCACGTTCTCACTACCCCCATCCTCAGAGAAGAGGTGTCCCGGCACGTTCTCACTACCCCCATCCTCAGAGAAGAGGTGTCCCGGCACGTTCTCACTACCCCCACCCCCAGAGAAGAGGTGTCCCAGGACGTTCTCACTACCCCCACCCTCAGAGAAGAGGTGTCCCGGCACGTTCTCACTACCCCCATCCTCAGAGAAGAGGTGTCCCGGCACGTTCTCACTACCCCCATCCTCAGAGAAGAGGTGTCCCGGCACGTTCTCTCTACCCCCATCCTCAGAGAAGATGTGTCCCGGCACGTTCTCACCACCCTCAGAGAAGGTGTCCCGGCACGTTCTCACTACCCCCACCCCCAGAGAAGAGGTGTCCCGGCACGTTCTCACTACCCCCATCCTCAGAGAAGAGGTGTCCCGGCACGTTCTCACTACCCCCATCCTCAGAGAAGAGGTGTCCCGGCACGTTCTCACTACCCCCACCCCCAGAGAAGAGGTGTCCCGGCACGTTCTCACTACCCCCAGAGAAGAGGTGTCCCGGCACGTTCTCACTACCCCCACCCCCAGAGAAGAGGTGTCCCGGCACGTTCTCACTACCCCCAGAGAAGAGGTGTCCCGGCACGTTCTCACTACCCCCATCCTCAGAGAAGAGGTGTCCCGGCACGTTCTCACTACCCCTGTTATATCCTCTGTGTTGTGAGGGACACAAGACTCTGGTCTGGTACAATGGATGTTTATTCAGTACAGGCTGTACACTGCAACATGCATCTCAGGACATTCCAGGTTATCTCTGCTTTCTACATGTGGTCTCTCTAAGATGGCTACTATGCCCCTTGACCCTTGTCATCACTGCTGGGTGGGGCCAGCCTTAAAGTGCCAGTACATGTGGAACCCTTCAGGTATAACACCTTCCATCCATCCCTAAAAAAAAAAACAAAAAAAAAAAACAACAAAACAATAACAGGCACAAAACATGAACTGATAACTGTCCAATAACAGTCCTCCAAACACAGGAGAATTATGGGACTTCAAGCTTCCAGGAACCGTTGCGGGGTTAATATGTCATCGGATCACTTCCGTCGGCCCCGTCGAAAGTCTCGTAACCGCTCTTGCAACTGAAACCGGTCAGGAGGGCGACAGTATCGTTGAGGCCGGGCATCCAGCGATTCGGGACCGGAGGATACTGGGCTGGCCGGAATGGGTACCGGCGGGGCCAAGAAGGGATCCCCCAGCTCAGAGGGTAAACAGACCTCCGGACCAGAGCTGGAGGGCTCTGTTGGAGACGAGTTCAAAAGTTCAGAGTCCCGACAATCATCAGTCTCTGTGCATCCTGATTCACTGGGAGCAGATCCTTGAGACACTGGTGGTTCAGCCGGGATCAGGGATTCGGGCAGTTGAGAACGAGGACGCAGTTGGTCCGCATGACGTCTGCAAATGGAACCATCTTCCAGGCGGACCTTGTACATCTTGGGTCCCAAGGTCTCTGCAATGCAGCAGGAAGCCAACGGGTGTTGGAAGCCCCATAAGATCGGGCCCATACCTTTTGTTGGGCTGTGAATCGGGGGAGCTCATTGTGTTTGACCATCTTGTCTTGGGACTGTAGTACATGTTCCTGGACTGTTTGAGGGCGGAGCATATCCAAAACAGTCCATGGCTGCCGCCCCAGAAGGAGTTCTGCTGGAGTTTTCCCAGTGGTTGCATGTGGTGTGTTTCTGTAAGCAGAAAGGAAGGAGTTCAGCTGCTGGGGTGACAGGGAATGTTGTTTACTTGCAGCCACTGTAGCTTTGAAATAGCGTTTGAAAGTCTGCACAAACCGCTCTGCTTGACCATTTGTAGCCGGGTGGTAAGGTGCGGTCAACTTGTGCTTGATGTTGTGGGCAGTCAGGAAATGCTGAAACTCCTGACTGGTGAATTGTGCACCGTTGTCTGTGACGATTTCTCTGGGGTATCCAAACGTAGCAGCGAGATTTAACAGTATGGAAACCGTTGCCTTAGTCGTTGGCTGAGTAACAGGAATGACCTCAGGCCACTTTGAATGGGCGTCCACTATGATCAAGAAGGTGTGTCCTCTGATCGGGCCTGCAAAGTCCAAGTGTAGGCGAAACCAAGGAACCGTGGGCCAAGTCCAGGGCTGGACGCACCCTCGAGGAGGGTCTCTTGCCGTTTGTGCACATCCAGCACAAGCATTCACATATGTTGTGATATCTGAGTCTAGGTTTGGCCACCACACATAGCCTCTGGCCTTTTGTTTCATACGTGTGCTCCCGGGATGACCAGTATGTAGCAAGTCCAGAATGTGTCTCCGGAGGGTCTGTGGAATGATCACTCGGTCTCCCCATAAAACACAGTTGCCAGCCACAGTTAATTCCATACGCCTACGGAAATAAGGTTCATACTCCTGTGTGACAGTTGCAGGCCAACCGGACCGTACCCAGGAGAGTATTGTTTTCAGAAAGGTATCCTTGTTTGTATGGGCTGCTATCTCCCCAGAAGACAAGAAGGACAGGCTGGTGTAACGACAACTCTTGACCGGTGGAGAAGAGTCCATGGACCTCCCTGTCAGTCGGGACATAGCGTCCGCATTAGCATTGGCATCATGACCACGATACTGAATTTTGTAGCTGTATGCCCCCAAGAATAGGGCATAGCGTTGGAGGCGGGCCGCAGTAGTCTGGGAGATGCCTTTGTCAGGGCTAAAGATCTGAAGGAGTGGTTTATGGTCCGTCAGTATGGTGAATTCCCTACCATACAGGTAAAGATGAAACTTCTTAATTGCCCATATCAGCGCAAGAGCCTCTTTGTCAATGTGTGAGTAATTGCTTTCTGCTTTTGTCAAAGACCTGGAGGCAAATGCCACTGGTTTTTCTGACCCATCTGGTAAGATGTGAGATAGTACCGCCCCCAGACCATAGGGTGAGGCATCACAAGCCAAGGTGAGAGGCTTCTGGAGGTCATAGTGCACGAGCATGCGTGACGCAAACAGCTTCCGCTTAGAAACTTCAAAAGCACGTTGGCATGCAGCCCACCAGTCCCATCTGGAGTGTTTCTCCAAAAGCTTGTTCAACGGAAACAAGGTGTGTGCCAGATCTGGCAGGAATTTGTGGTAATAGTTCAGCAAGCCAAGGTATGATCGCAGCTGCTGGACGTTGGTTGGGGCTGGAGCTTTGACTAAAGCATCAACCTTGGCTTCCGTGGTGTGTATACCTTCTGCATCCACAAGGTGGCCACAAAACTCCAATTTAGGCACCATGAATTGGCATTTTGCTAAGTTCACTTTCAGACCCTGTTCTTGGAGTCTCGCCAACACAAGCTCCACATTCTGCTTGTGTTCCTGGTCGGTCCGTCCTGTAATGAGCATGTCATCTAGCAGGCACTGAGTGAAAGGAATGTCCGCCAAAATCTCGTCCATTTTTCGTTGCCAAATGGCTGGGGCAGAGGCTACCCCAAACACCATCCGATTATATTGATACAGTCCCTTGTGGGTGTTGATGGTCAGAAACTTGCGGGAAGAAGGATGGACCTCAAACTGTAAATATGCTTGTTTGAGATCAAGCTTGGTGAACTTTTGACCTCCTGTAAGAGAGGCAAAAATGTCATCTACTCTGGGTAGGGGATACTGGTCTATTTCCAGTTGAGAGTTCAGTGCCATGCGGAAATCGCCACAAATGCGCAAGTCCCCATTCGATTTCTTTACCGGTACAACTGGTGATGCCCACTCGCTGTGCTCTACCTTTGAGATGACACCTTGTTCCTCCAGCCGACTTAGTTCTGCTTCCACACCTGCTCGGAGTGCGAAAGGTACTGTCCGAGCTTTGAAGAACTTAGGCTGAGCGTTGGGTTTCAGCTTGAGTCTCACACAGTCATGCTTTATTTTTCCCAACTGGTCATCAAAAATATTTGGGAACCGCTGCTTCAGGGACACCACCCATCCCTCATTATCTCCTAATGGAATGGTAACGGTGTTACAGGGACTTATGGCGATGTCTGGCATACCAAAGTGAGCAATCCAGTCTCTCCCAAAGAGAGGGGGTCCCCCATTTTCTAGGATATATAATGGCAGTCTCTTTGTCTGACCCTTGTACAATACCTTTACTTTTGCGTAACCCAGTGGGTGGAGTATCTGTTTTGAGTATGTCTGCAGTTTGATTGGTGTTGGGCGGACAGTTTTTCGGGTCTGAAGTTGTCTCCATTGTTTCTGGGTGATAACTGAAACTGCTGCTCCTGTGTCTACATCCATCCTGAGTTTCTTTCCCTCAATGGTTACATCTATAGTCATTGCGGAGGGTGCTGAATGCATATGATGTATGTCTAACCTGTGGAGCATTTCCTCATCCTCTGACTCAGATGATGATGTATATCTTCCCACCATATATGTCTTAGTCTTGGGGTTCAGAGGTTGTTTATCTCGCACCTTTTTGCTACGGCAAACTCGTTTCAGATGGCCGGTCCTACCGCAATTATGACAGGTCTGATCCTTAAACCGGCAGACTTTGTAATCATGGTCTGTATTCCCACATCGGTAGCAAGCTGACTCCCGGCTTGGTGGGGGTCTGTATTCCCACAACGGTAGCAAGCTGACTCCCGGCTTGGTGGGGGTCTGTATTCCCACAATGGTAGCAAGCTGACTCCCGGCTTGGTGGGGGTCTGTATTCCCAGTTTGCAGCAGTTGGCTTGACTGCTGTCCTGAAAACTTCCTGCTTCACCTCTTCCCTTCTGCTCTGGGGGTTCAATTCCTCTGTATCTTTCACAGCCATTTCCATCACTGAAGCTATCTCAATTGCCTTTATAAGGGTAAGGTCTTTTTCTGATAACAGTCTCTTTTGTGTTGACTCACAATTCAGTCCCATGACAAACTTATCTCTCAGTGCAGTAGGTAGGTAGTCCCCAAAAGAACAGGTCGAGGCTAGTCTGCGAAGGGCGAGCACATAAACTTTAATCTCTTCACCTGTCTGCTGCTGCCTCTGATAGAAGCGAAATCTTTCTGCAATCTCTAATGGTTTAGGCTGGAAGTGATCCTCTAGCAGTGTCAGCAGCTCTGCCAATGTCTTAGCTGCTGGTTTTACAGGGGAAAGCAGATCCCTGAGAGTGTCATATGTCTTGGCCCCAACCACTGTCAGAAACACTGCTACTTGCCTGTTGTCTGGGATGGCATTTGCACTGAAATACTGTTCCAGTCTCTCAACCCAGGAACTCCAGGATGTCTGTTCTCCATCAAACTCACTTAATGTCCCGATTAATGACATTTTCCTGCTGGGATCTGTGATTGCTTTTATCCAGGTGACAATCCACAATGTCTTTGTCTCTCTCTCTCAGACTGATAGACACTTTGTAAATCCCATCCTCGTCGCCACTGTTATATCCTCTGTGTTGTGAGGGACACAAGACTCTGGGCTGGTACAATGGATGTTTATTCAGTACAGGAGGTACACTGGAACATGCATCTCAGGACATTCCAGGTTATCTCTGCTTTCTACATGTGGTCTCTCTAAGATGGCTACTATGCCCCTTGACCCTTGTCATCACTGCTGGGTGGGGCCAGCCTTAAAGTGCCAGTACATGTGGAACCCTTCAGGTATAACAACCCCCATCTTCAGAGAAGAGGTGTCCCGGCACGTTCTCACTACCCCCATCCTCAGAGAAGATGTGTCCCGGCACGTTCTCACCACCCTCAGAGAAGGTGTCCCGGCACGTTCTCACTACCCCCACCCCCAGAGAAGAGGTGTCCCGGCACGTTCTCACTACCCCCACCCTCAGAGAAGAGGTGTCCCGGCACGTTCTCACTACCCCCACCCCCAGAGAAGAGGTGTCCCGGCACGTTCTCACTACCCCCATCCTCAGAGAAGAGGTGTCCCGGCACGTTCTCACTACCCCCACCCCCAGAGAAGAGGTGTCCCGGCACGTTCTCTCTACCCCCATCCTCAGAGAAGAGGTGTCCCGGCACGTTCTCACTACCCCCACCCCCAGAGAAGAGGTGTCCCGGCACATTCTCACTACCCCCACCCCCAGAGAAGAGGTGTCCCGGCACGTTCTCACTACCCCCACCCCCAGAGAAGAGGTGTCCCGGCACGTTCTCACTACCCCCATCCTCAGAGAAGAGGTGTCCCGGCACGTTCTCACTACCCCCATCCTCAGACAAGAGGTGTCCCGGGACGTTCTCACTACCCCCACCCCCAGAGAAGAGGTGTCCCAGGACGTTCTCTCTACCCCCATCCCCAGACAAGAGGTGTCCCGGCACGTTCTCACTACCCCCACCCCCAGAGAAGAGGTGTCCCGGCACGTTCTCACCACCCCCACCCCCAGAGAAGAGGTGTCCCGGCACGTTCTCACTACCCCCATCCCCAGAGAAGAGGTGTCCCGGCACGTTCTCACTACCCCCACCCTCAGAGAAGAGGTGTCCCGGCACGTTCTCTCTACCCCCACCCCCAGAGAAGAGGTGTCCCGGCACGTTCTCACTACCCCCACCCCCAGAGAAGAGGTGTCCAGGCACGTTCTCACTACCCCCACCCCCAGAGAAGGTGTGTCCCGGGACGTTCTCACCACCCCCAGAGAAGAGGTGTCCCGGCACGTTCTCACTACCCCCACCCCCAGAGAAGAGGTGTCCCGGCACGTTTTCACTACCCCCACCCCCAGAGAAGAGGTGTCCCGGCACGTTCTCACTACCCCCATCCTCAGAGAAGAGGTGTCCCGGCACGTTCTCTCTACCCCCATCCCCAGAGAAGAGGTGTCCCAGGACGTTCTCACTACCCCCATCCTCAGAGAAGAGGTGTCCCGGCACGTTCTCACTACCCCCATCCTCAGAGAAGAGGTGTCCCGGCACGTTCTCACTACCCCCATCCTCAGAGAAGAGGTGTCCCGGCACGTTCTCACTACCCCCACCCCCAGAGAAGAGGTGTCCCGGCACGTTCTCACTACCCCCACCCCCAGAGAAGAGGTGTCCCGGCACGTTCTCTCTACCTCCACCCCCAGAGAAGAGGTGTCCCGGCACGTTCTCTCTACCTCCACCCCCAGAGAAGAGGTGTCCCGGCACGTTCTCACTACCTCCACCCCCAGAGAAGAGGTGTCCCGGCACGTTCTCACTACCCCCACCCCCAGAGGAGAGGTGTCCCAGTATAGGGCCCACCTCACCCTCAGAGAAGAGGTGTCCTGGCACGTTCTCACTACCCCCATCCTCAGAGAAGAGGTGTCCCGACACGTTCTCGCTACCCCCCACCCCCAGACAAGAGGTGTCCCAGTATAGGGCCCACCTCACCCCCAGAGAAGAGGTGTCCCGGCACGTTCTCACTACCCCCACCCCCAGACAAGAGGTGTCCCGGCACGTTCTCACTACCCCCATCCCCAGACAAGAGGTGTCCCGGCACGTTCTCACTACCCCCATCCCCAGACAAGAGGTGTCCCGGCACGTTCTCACTACCCCCATCCCCAGAGAAGAGGTGTCCCGGCACGTTCTCACCACCCCCAGAGAAGAGGTGTCCCGGCACGTTCTCACCACCCCCAGAGAAGAGGTGTCCCGGCACGTTCTCACTACCCCCAGAGAAGAGGTTGTCCCGGCACGTTCTCACCACCCCCAGAGAAGAGGTGTCCCGTCACGTTCTCACTACCCCCACCCCCAGACAAGAGGTGTCCCGGCACGTTCTCACTACCCTCAGAGAAGAGGTGTCCCGGCACGTTCTCACTACCCCCATCCTCAGAGAAGAGGTGTCCCGGCACGTTCTCACTACCCCCATCCTCAGAGAAGAGGTGTCCCGGCACGTTCTCACTACCCCCACCCCCAGAGAAGAGGTGTCCCGGCACGTTCTCACTACCCCCACCCCCAGAGAAGAGGTGTCCCGGCACGTTCTCTCTACCTCCACCCCCAGAGAAGAGGTGTCCCGGCACGTTCTCTCTACCTCCACCCCCAGAGAAGAGGTGTCCCGGCACGTTCTCACTACCTCCACCCCCAGAGAAGAGGTGTCCCGGCACGTTCTCACTACCCCCACCCCCAGAGGAGAGGTGTCCCAGTATAGGGCCCACCTCACCCTCAGAGAAGAGGTGTCCTGGCACGTTCTCACTACCCCCATCCTCAGAGAAGAGGTGTCCCGACACGTTCTCGCTACCCCCACCCCCAGACAAGAGGTGTCCCAGTATAGGGCCCACCTCACCCCCAGAGAAGAGGTGTCCCGGCACGTTCTCACTACCCCCATCCCCAGACAAGAGGTGTCCCGGCACGTTCTCACTACCCCCATCCCCAGACAAGAGGTGTCCCGGCACGTTCTCACTACCCCCATCCCCAGACAAGAGGTGTCCCGGCACGTTCTCACTACCCCCATCCCCAGAGAAGAGGTGTCCCGGCACGTTCTCACCACCCCCAGAGAAGAGGTGTCCCGGCACGTTCTCACCACCCCCAGAGAAGAGGTGTCCCGGCACGTTCTCACTACCCCCAGAGAAGAGGTTGTCCCGGCACGTTCTCACCACCCCCAGAGAAGAGGTGTCCCGTCACGTTCTCACTACCCCCACCCCCAGACAAGAGGTGTCCCGGCACGTTCTCACTACCCCCAGAGAAGAGGTGTCCCGGCACGTTCTCACTACCCCCATCCTCAGAGAAGAGGTGTCCCGGAACGTTCTCTCTACCCCCCACCCCCAGAGAAGAGGTGTCCCGGCACGTTCTCACTACCCCCATCCTCAGCGAAGAGGTGTCCCGGCACGTTCTCACTACCCCCATCCTCAGCAAAGAGGTGTCCCGGCACGTTCTCTCTACCCCCATCCTCAGAGAAGAGGTGTCCCGGCACGTTCTCTCTACCCCCATCCTCAGAGAAGAGGTGTCCCGGCACGTTCTCACTACCCCCATCCTCAGAGAAGAGGTGTCCCGGAACGTTCTCTCTACCCCCCACCCCCAGAGAAGAGGTGTCCCGGCACGTTCTCTCTACCCCCATCCTCAGAGAAGAGGTGTCCCAGGACGTTCTCACTACCCCCATCCTCAGAGAAGAGGTGTCCCGGCACGTTCTCTCTCGCTCGCTCTTTCTCTTGCTCGTGCTCTCTCGCTCTCCTGGTGACATTGTGCTGTGCATGTAGAACATTCGGTAGAATCCGGTGATGATTTGTTTTCTGATTCTTTGCTCTGTTCTCTGTTTTTAGGGTAAAATCTCCAAACCTGAGGAGTCGGGGAGGATAATTCGGCTGTTATCGGAGTTCCAATCCATAAACAAGGACTTCATTTCCACCAACCTGGAGTACCTCCTGCCACTACCGCTGCGTGTCAGAGAACCACAAGTCCCTGCCCCCTGTGAGGTCATAGAACCGGCCCCACCCACCGAGGATGACAACATAAAGATGTCGGCACAGATGAAGCGGAGGAGGAAGTTGGCGTTGCTCGATGACAGCGACTTGTTTGATAATGAATCCAATTCTCTGGATGAGAAGCCTCCTGATAAGAAGAATATTGATGAAGCGGAGGAGGACAGCCGATCCAATATGGATGGAGAGTCGGGGAGAGCGGCCCCCCATAATGCCCCTCTACGTAGGACACTGACCGGGGCAGAACTGAAATCCTCCAGCCTGGTCTTCACCTGCCTGGACTCTCTGGCCGCCTTTGCTGACAATCTCTCCTATCTGGACTGCTGTACATGTCCGGCTGCTGGCCAGGAGGAAGCCTGCAATCTCAACTGGACAGAGAGTAGGCTAAGGCATGGCCTTTGTGATAGCCTGAGGATAGAGACGGGGGATGGTATGATCGCACAGAGTGCGGGGGAGATCAGAGCGCACATAGAAGGCCTTGCTTTTCACAAGTGCTCCTCTCATCTCACTAAAGCCTTGGACACCTCCCTGGAGAAGTGCAGACAGGCTGGACGGGACCCAACGGAGGAGCTCACCCTTCATGTGTCCAAATCTCGGGAGGAGGTGTACTTCGGTCATCCCTTCACCACTACAAAGTAAGTGTTCCCTGTACATGTCTGGGGTCCGGGTGGGGAACTCTGATCTCCATGTGAGTGGACGATACCTCTAAAACAGGCGGCTCAAACTGGTGGCCCTCCAGCTGTTGCGAAACTACAAGTCCCATCATGCCTGTGACTTGTAGTTTCACAACAGCTGGAGGTCCACCAGTTTGAGACGCCTGCTCTACAATATGCACTGATCTCTTACACCTTCATTAGATTTCAGAAGATGTCTGACAAATCCTAAGGCCGGTGTCCTGTCAGAAAGCCGCTATCCATCAGAAAGTGCAACCCAAGTTGCGGCCAGCTTGGTACACCCACACTAAGCCAAAGTCTGAAGTCGGACATGTTTCTCTTTCGTTCATAGACGGACACAGCCTTCATTGACCTTAGGGTTATGCTTCTTCCTACCAGGAGATTTAGGCAGAATTCTACAGCACTTAAGGTGTTAAAAACTTTCCTTCATGCTGCTCCTCCCAGGGGGCGTGGCTCCCCCAGGCATAACCCACACCCTGCTTTAGCAGCCTCAGTTTGTTTTCTGCCTAACGACAGGAGGTCAAGGCTATCTCTGGAGTTCCTGGACTCTGGAGTTTTTTTCTGGCGATTTTTCTCGCTTTTTTTTATTATTTTGTTCCTGCATTTTTGAATCCTGCGATTCTTCTATCAACAGCCGACTGGGTGACAGGCTGGGTCCTCGACTCTTGTAGTCCCCCCAGGTTCGGCCTTCGAGCGTGTGCCGGCCCTCAGCTCAGCTTTGGGACGTCCACGACAGGCCCCATTGCTCCAGGGGCGGCCGGGGAACTTTGGTTCTAGGGCACACATATGACCGGTCTCTATGGCTTTGTCACAGTGTGTCTGGCCGACAGCCATGCCGTTTACGGACGTTGGTTCTGTCTGGGATACCTCCAGCCGGGTAGTCGCAGGACAGGTAAGTAGTGGCCCCTTACTCAGGTAAGTGGTCTGGCTGGTGGTTTCCCTGGGGAGGTCGACTGAGGGTCCGCCCTGCTTTCCTCTCTCCCCTTCCTCTCCCTCCTTCCCCTGACTGGGTAGTGGCTGTGAAGGGGGGCCTCCTGGGTTTTCTTTGTTACCACCGGGGCCCGTGTGTTGTTAGGGGGACTGTGTTGTTACTCTGGGGGGTGCTGCTGTGTGCTGCTGTGTTCTATGAGGTAATTTTTACCTCAGACAGCGGCCGTCTTGGAAATCTCCTTGGTAACGCTGTGATTCTTTTCTGAGGTAACAAAGCAGTCAGGGCTGCTGTGTTCTATGAGGTAATTTTTACCTCAGACAGCGGCCGTCTTGGAAATCTCCTTGGTAACGCTGTGATTCTTTTCTGAGGTAACAAAGCAGTCAGGGCTGCTGTGTTCTATGAGGTAATTTTTACCTCAGACAGCGGCCGTCTTGGAAATCTCCTTGGTAACGCTGTGATTCTTTTCTGAGGTAACAGACAAAGCAGTCAGTGCTGCTGTGTTCTATGAGGTAATTTTTACCTCAGACAGCGGCCGTCTTGGAAATCTCCTTGGTAACGCTGTGATTCTTTTCTGAGGTAACAAAGCAGTCAGTGCTGCTGTGTTCTATGAGGTAATTTTTACCTCAGATGGTGGCCATCTTGGAAATCTCCTTGGTAACGATGTGATTCTTCCCTGAGATGACTCGGCACAGCCTCTGGTCAGTTTTAGTGCTGTTACAGTTTTAGTGCTGTGAATCTTCCATGAGGTGAATACACATCACAGTCAGCACATCAGAGCACACCTGAGGTTTTTCAGCTCCCTCTGCAGCTGGGTGGGGTGGTGAATACCGGGGGCCCCCCATGCTCTGCAATAGCAGCAAGGAGGTGACCAGTGGGTTTTTTTTGTCCTGCCTTGCAGGGTGGGTGACTCAGCGCTGACACTATGGAACTCAAGCTATGCCTGAGTTAACCCTTACCGCCCCTCCCCCTGCCACATCTGTTATGTTGGCTGTCCTGGGTTTCTTGCCAGGTTTGAAGCAGCTAGTGCCCGGATGGGGGGTAAAAAAGCGCCCCCTCCCTGAAGCCTGCTTCTGGGGATGACACAGAATCGCTGTTTTTTTCTGGTTCTGTTATGTCAGAGGCTGCGGGTTTTAACCCTTATGGATAGTGAGGATGACTCTGCTGCAGTCAGTTGCTGGCAAGAATTTGTTGGAGCTCTTGTTTCTGCGGTGCGTGAGGCTCTAAAAATTGAGGATGTGGCGGAGACACCTCCGTGTCAGTACCAGCAGACTACCACGCATCGCTGAAGTGTTTCCTTGTGTTCCTTATTTGGACTATATGTTATACAAGGAATGGGATGCACCGCAAAAAGTTTGTCAAAAAACTTTGCAACCCGTTACCCCCTTGAGGGGGGTTTTTAAAAAAAAAAAAAAAGTAGGTCTCTCCTCCGCCAGTGGACCCCCCTGTGTCCAGACTGCGCAAGGCCACCACATTGCCTGTGGAAGGGGCTCCTGCATTTCAGGATCCCGCTGATAGGAGAGTGGAGGCCGTGGCCCGCTCCCTATTCACGGTGGTGGGTTCGGCGGTGAGGCCGGCTCTGGCCGGGGCCCTGGCAGGCCCCGACTAAAAGGGCGAAGCTCCTGCTGCAGGAGCTGGAAGAAGGACCTCTAAGGTGGCCTTGGTGATCACCGTTAAGGGTGAACGGTCCTTTTGGGTCTTCCCTGACTGGCATCATTGAGGATGCCACAGGTGGTAAGCGCATGCTGTTCCACGGTTTGGGAAGGGCTAGGGACCTCGCCCTGTGCAAGGACCCTCCTTGCCTACCTCCGAGCGTTTTTTCGCTCGCCCTGTGCGGTTGGGGGTAGGTCTACATGGTGCTTGAATCCCCGCTGCGGGGTAGCAGCGCACCGGATACCGCATGCCTAACAAGTCTGCGGACATACCTGCTTCCGCCTGAAGGTCTGCTCCCGCCCGTGTCTCGGGTGGGAGACTGGCTTCACATTGCGAAGTGTTTTCCTTGGGGTACAAGATTGAGTTTCTCTCTTGTCTGCCAAACAGGTTTTTTCCCTCCGGCTTCTGGCCTCCTCCGGTTCGCCGGTTGACTCCGTCAGGGGCTGTCCAGGATCTTCTGGTCAGGGGAGTGATTGTGCCAGTTCCCTCGTTGGAACGGTCTCGGGGTTTTACTCCATTCTGTTTGTGTCCCCATGGAGGATGGGGCCCGGTCGATCCTGGGCCTCAAGTCCCTCGTTTTGTTTTGTCAGGTTTTTCTGGCATCCTTGGATGTCATGAATGTGTACCTGCATATCCTCAAACCACCAGAGATTCTGTGCTTTGCGGTCGGGGGGGACCATTTTCAATGGTGTCCTTCCCATTCGGCGGGTTTTCGCCAAGGTGCTCGTACCGATACTGGCCCGGCTGTGACAGCGGGGGTTTGTTATCATGGGATGTCTGGACGACATTCTCCTACGAGCTTCTTCGAGCTCTGCATTGGTGGAGCCGTGTCTATCACGTGTCAGGCTCTCCGAGTGTTCGGCTGGTTTCTGGATTGTCCTGAAATCAGGGTTGATTCCGTCTCAGGGATACCTGAGACTGGTCCTGGATTCCTCCGGGGCGGGAGTGTTTTTCTCCTAGCGGAAAAACTTCAGACTCTGCTATCTGCTGTGCAGCAGTTGCCGACCCAGAAGCGGTCATCTCTGCGATTCTGCAGGAAGGTTCTGGGTCAGTTGGTAGCCTCTTTCGAGGCGGTTCCGTATGCCCAATTCCACGCCAGGGTACTACGGAGGGAACTGCTGTCACGATGGGACTAGCTTCCGTCATCTCTGGATTACTAGATTCAGTTGAGTCATCTGATCATGTCTCCCCTGGTATGGTGGCTGGCGTTTCCGGTGCTTCGGGCCGGAAAGTCATTTTTCTGCAGGCCACTGGACAGTGGTCACGACGGATGCCAGCCTCTCCGGTTGGGGAGGGGCGCTTGGGGCACCCAGTCAGCCCAGGGGCACTGGATTTAGGTGGAGTCCTGCCTACTGATCAACGTTCTGGAGCTCCGAGCAATCAAGCTTTGCCTTACCAGGTGGTCCCTGGATCTACAGGGCCGACCGGTCAGGATCCTGTCCGATAACACCACGTCCGTGGCGTAGGTTGATCATCAGGGAGGCACACGGAGTTCTGTTGCAGCGACGGGGGTCGCGCGCATCCTTTCGGTGGGCCGAAGGGTCCGTTCCGGCTCTATCGGCCGGGTACATTCCGGGAATACGGAATTGGCTAGCCGACTACCTAAGTCGCACTGCACTGGGCCAAGGAGAGTGGTCTCTCCACCCGCAGGTGTTTCGGGGTCTGTGCCGAAAGTGGGGCACTCCGGACGTGGACCTTCTAGCGTCCCGTCTCTATATCGGTAGGTGCCACGGTTCGTGGCCAGGTTTAAGGACCCGTGGGCGGACGCGTCAGGCGCGTTGGTGGCTCCTTGGGGTCGCTGTCGCCTACTTTACACCTTCCCTCCTCGGAAGCTTCTTCCTCGCCTGCTGCGCAGAGTAGAAGCTGTAGGGATTCTATCGGTCCTGATTGCCCCAGATTGGCCGCGTCGCTTCTGGTACGCGGACCAGGTGCGTCTGCTGGCAGACGCCCCCTAGCGTCTTCCCCTGGGAATTGATTTTCTGTTACAGGGTCCAATCTTCCACCCTGTTTCACAGCCACCGGCCTTAGCGGCGTGGCTGTTGAGAGCCAGGGGCTTAAGGACCGAGGCCTATTGGGCTCGGTGGTCTCTACCGTGCTGCCTGCACGGAGGTCTACCTCACGTAGGTTTTTTCCTCATACATGGAAGGCCTACTTCTCTGTGTGTGTGGGGAGATGAACTGGCACTCTCGTACATGCGTTGTGTACAGGATTCTGCTGTCTTTGCAGCAGGGAGTGGTTCAGGCTCTCGCCTTACGTACGGTTAGGAGCCAGATTTCTGCTCTGGCTGTTTTTACTTGCAGCGACCCTTGGCATAGCACTCCTGGGTGCGTGCATTGGGTCAGGGGGTCTGGCAGGTGGCCGCTCCGGTGCGCCCTCCATTACCCCCATGGGACTTGAATTTAGTCCTTTCAGTGCTTCGGGATGCTCCCTTTGAGGACATTCGGGAGGTTTTTTGTTTTATTGTCACAAAAGGTGATTTTATTTCTGGTAGCAATTACCTCGATCAGACGGGTGTCTGTCTGTTCTGGCGGCCTTGTCTTGCAAGGCTCCCTGCTTGGTCATCCGTAAGGATGAGGTGGTGCTGCGGCCGCAGCCGTTTTTCTCCCTAAGGTCGTTTCGGCTTTTCACTTGGATGTGGACATTGTTCTTCCATCCTTGTGTCCTCAGCCGAAGAACCCGAAGGAGGCCACTTTACATTCTTTGGATGTGGTTCGGGCCCTTCGAGTTTACTTGTCGGCGACAGCTCCGTTCCGGATGTCGGACTCGCTGTTCGTGTCTGTGTCCGGTCCCAGTAAGGGCCTGGCAGTTTCGTCGGCCACCATTTCCAGGTGGATCCGACGGATTGTGCTTCAGGCCTATGCCCTGAAGGGCGGGCGCCCCCCTTTCGGGTCATGGCGCATTCGACCAGGGCGATCGGGGCCTCTTGGGCTTCCGACACCAAGCCTCTGTGTTACTGGTGTGTAAGGCAGCGACCTGGTCGTCGGTCCACGCTTTTTCAAAGTTTTATATGGTGGATGTGAGTGCATCTTCGGATGCCTCCATTGGCCGCAGGGTGTTACAGGCGGCAGTTTAAGGTTGGAGTTCCTCCGTTGAGTAACTCCGGTTTTTGTTTGGGGTGTAACCTGTTTTTGCTGTGTTATTTTTCCCACCCCTCGAATTTTTTTGACACTGCTTGGGGACGTCCCTAAGGTCAATGAAGGCTGTGTCCGTCTATGAACGAAAGAGAAAAAAGGATTTTTGTACTCACCGTAAAATCCATTTCTCTGAGTTCATAGACGGACACAGCACCCACCCCTCCTTTGTTTGTACTGCTTGTTACGAACTGAGGCTGCTAAAGCAGGGTGTGGGTTATGCCTGGGGGAGCCACGCCCCCTGGGAGGAGCAGCATGAAGGAAAGTTTTTAACACCTTAAGTGCTGTAGAATTCTGCCTAAATCTCCTGGTAGGAAGAAGCATAACCCTAAGGTCAATGAAGGCTGTGTCCGTCTATGAACTCAGAGAAATGGATTTTACGGTGAGTACAAAAATCCTTTTTTTTACAACCGCCAAAGTCTTGCATGTCGCACTTATTTTCACCAGTGAACTCGGCTTGTATCGTGAAATGCAGGATTATGAAATCAGTCAAGCCTGTCTCGATGTTGAATCTTAAAAGCGGTGTCGGTGTTCTGTCAGATCAGCAGGCTTGCCGATGCTTTTAAAAGTCAACATCAAAGCCGTGTTACGGATTTCAGAGTACTGTATTGGACTATATAAGCGGAGTTTACCGGTAAAAATCGGTGTGAAATGCAAGACTCCGAAGATTGCCGCCCGTCGCACTTTCTCATGGGTAGCGGATTTCTGACAGGACACCGGCCATTAGGGGTGTTAATCAATGCATCGTGATTCGGCACCGCTGTGACCAAAATCGATGTTTGTATGACGTCACCCGCGCTGTGCCCTGCCACTCCAACCGGAGCCGAAATGAGCCGTGGGCGTTGGCCACAAAAGCAGCCGGAAGGCGCTGTGCCCTTCATTGATAAAAAAGAAGTTTAATGTGAATTAATCACCAAGTCAATAAGACCTACATAAACCATAATTAATTAAATGGCATACGTTGTTATTTGGGGGGAGGTTATGGGGACATTGTCCGCAGTCTCTGATCATCTCCTGTATTATGTCTGCAGTCTCTGATCATCTCCTGTACTATGTCTGCAGTCTCTGATCATCTCCTGTATCATGTCTGCAGTCTCTGATCATCTCCTGTATTATGTCTGCAGTCTCTGATCATCTCCTGTACTATGTCTGCAGTCTCTGATCATCTCCTGTATTATGTCTGCAGTCTCTGATCATCTCCTGTACTATGTCTGCAGTCTCTGACCATCTCCTGTACTATGTCTGCAGTGTCTGATCATCTCCTGTATTATGTCTGCAGTGTCTGATCATCTCCTGTACTATGTCTGCAGTCTCTGATCATCTCCTGTACTATGTCTGCAGTCTCTGATCATCTCCTGTACTATGTCTGCAGTCTCTGACCATCTCCTGTACTATGTCTGCAGTCTCTGATCATCTCCTGTACTATGTCTGCAGTCTCTGATCATCTCATGTACTATGTCTGCAGTCTCTGATCATCTCCTGTACTATGTCTGCAGTCTCTGACCATCTCCTGTACTATGTCTGCAGTCTCTGATCATCTCCTGTACTATGTCTGCAGTCTCTGACAATCTCTTGTACTATGTCTGCAGTCTCTGATCATCTCCTGTACTATGTCTGCAGTCTCTGACAATCTCTTGTACTATGTCTGCAGTCTCTGACCATCTCCTGTACTATGTCTGCAGTCTCTGACCATCTCCTGCATTATGTCTGCAGTCTCTGACCATCTCCTGTACTGGGATTAGCTGTAGGGCTAGCCGGAGCTGCATGACGTCTCTCCTGCGCGTGCATGGGGGAGCTGCTGGTCATGGCACAGGGCTCTGAAGAAACGGCACGGGTCAGTGTTCCCATCAGAGCGCATGTGCAGATGACATCATCAGCTGTGTATATAGTAAATATCTCCTAAAGGGTGCCCGTACCTGAGCCCGACATACCTGCGCACCACATACCTGAGCCCGACATACCTGCACACCCTGTACCTGAGCCCGACATACCTGCACACCCTGTACCTGAGCCTGACGTACCTGCTGGTGAATCACTATTGGTGGCGCTCTCACCCTCTCCATAGCTTGTCCATGTTTTCTGTTCTCCATAGTCATGTCTGTACAACGGCTGAATCCAGTTGCTTGTGTCATTGCAGCACGGCAGAGAGCCGGCTCTCCATAGTGAGGACCGTTCTATCCAACAAAGCGTTCGCCGCGCTCGGCAACAGACAAGTCAATGTGACGGAATATCTTCCCGCCCTGCGCAGCATTTGTCGCATCCAGAAGGCGAAGGAGGAGGGGAAGACAAAGCGCAGGTAAGGGTTTATCTGTAATAATTGATCACCTATAGCTGTGTATAGATCTCTGGGGGGACCCGTAGATGTGTATAGATCTCTGGGGGTGACCCGTAGATGTGTATAGATCTCTGGGGGGACCCGTAGATGTGTATAGATCTCTGGGGGGACCCCTAGATGTGTCTAGATCTCTGGGGGTGACCTGTAGATGTGTATAGATCTCTGGGGGTGACCTGTAGATGTGTATAGATCTCTGGGGGTGACCCGTAGATGTGTCTAGATCTCTGGGGGTGACCCGTAGATGTGTCTAGATCTCTGGGGGTGACCCGTAGATGTGTCTAGATCTCTGGGGGTGACCTGTAGATGTGTCTAGATCTCTGGGGTGATTTGTAAATGTGTCTAGATCTCTGGGGGTGACCTGTAGATGTGTCTAGATCTCTGGGGGTGACCTATAGATGTGTATAGATCTCTGGGGTGACCTGTAGATGTGTATAGATCTCTGGGGGTGACCTGTAGATGTGTCTAGATCTCTGGGGGTGACCTGTAGATGTGTATAGATTTCTGGGGTGACCTGTAGATGTGTATAGATCTCTGGGGGGACCTGTAGATGTGTATAGATCTCTGGGGTGACCTGTAGATGTGTATAGATTTCTGGGGTGACCTGTAGATGTGTATAGATCTCTGGGGGGACCTGTAGATGTGTATAGATCTCTGGGGTGACCTGTAGATGTGTATAGATTTCTGGGGTGACCTGTAGATGTGTATAGATCTCTGGGGGGACCTGTAGATGTGTATAGATCTCTGGGGGTGACCTGTAGATGTGTCTAGATCTCTGGGGGTGACCTGTAGATGTGTCTAGATCTCTGGGGGTGACCTGTAGATGTGTCTAGATCTCTGGGGGTGACCCGTAGATGTGTCTAGATCTCTGGGGGTGACCTGTAGATGTGTCTAGATCTCTGGGGTGATTTGTAAATGTGTATAGATCTCTGGGGGTGACCTGTAGATGTGTCTAGATCTCTGGGGGTGACCTGTAGATGTGTATAGATCTCTGGGGGTGACCTGTAGATGTGTCTAGATCTCTGGGGTGACCTGTAGATGTGTATAGATCTCTGGGGTGACCTGTAGATGTGTCTAGATCTCTGGGGTGACCTGTAGATGTGTCTAGATCTCTGGGGGTGACCTGTAGATGTGTCTAGATCTCTGGGGTGACCTGTAGCTGTGTCGAGATCTCTGGGGTGACCTGTAGATGTGTCTAGATCTCTGGGGGTGACCTGTAGATGTGTCTAGATCTCTGGGGGTGACCTGTAGATGTGTATAGATTTCTGGGGTGACCTGTAGATGTGTATAGATCTCTGGGGTGACCTGTAGACGTGTCTAGATCTCTGGGGGTGACCTGTAGATGTGTCTAGATCTCTGGGGTGACCCGTAGATGTGTCTAGATCTCTGGGGTGACCCGTAGATGTGTATAGATCTCTGGGGGGGACCTGTAGATGTGTATAGATCTCTGGGGGTGACCCGTAGATGTGTATAGAACTCTGGGGTGACCTGTAGATGTGTCTAGATCTCTGGGGTGACCTGTAGATGTGTCTAGATCTCTGGGGGTGACCTGTAGATGTGTCTAGATCTCTGGGGGGGACCTGTAGATGTGTCTAGATCTCTGGGGGGGACCTGTAGATGTGTCTAGATCTCTGGGGGGGACCTGTAGATGTGTCTAGATCTCTGGGGGGACCTGTAGATGTGTCTAGATCTCTGGGGGGGACCTGTAGATGTGTCTAGATCTCTGGGGGGGACCTGTAGATGTGTCTAGATCTCTGGGGGGGACCTGTAGATGTGTCTAGATCTCTGGGGGGGACCTGTAGATGTGTCTAGATCTCTGGGGTGACCCGTAGATGTGTCTAGATCTCTGGGGTGACCCGTAGATGTGTCTAGATCTCTGGGGGGGGACCTGTAGATGTGTCTAGATCTCTGGGGGGGGACCCGTAGATGTGTCTAGATCTCTGGGGGTGACCTGTAGATGTGTATAGATCTCTGGGGTGACCTGTAGATGTGTATAGATCTCTGGGGGTGACCTGTAGATGTGTCTAGATCTCTGGGGTGACCTGTAGATGTGTATAGATCTCTGGGGGGGACCTGTAGATGTGTATAGATCTCTGGGGGTGACCTGTAGATGTGTCTAGATCTCTGGGGGTGACCTGTAGATGTGTCTAGATCTCTGGGGGTGACCTGTAGATGTGTCTAGATCTCTGGGGGTGACCTGTAGATGTGTATAGATCTCTGGTGGGACCTGTAGATGTGTATAGATCTCTGGGGGTGACCTATAGATCTCTGGGGTGACCTGTAGATGTGTATAGAACTCTGGGGGGGGGGGGACTCATAGATGTGTATAGATCTCTGGGGGTGACCTGTAGCTGTGTATAGATCTCTGGGGGTGACCTGTAGATGTGTATAGATTTCTGGGGTGACCTGTAGATGTGTATTGATCTCTGGGGTGACCTGTAGATGTGTATAGATCTCTGGGGGTGACCTGTAGATGTGTATAGATCTCTGGGGGTGACCTGTAGCTGTGTATAGATCTCTGGGGGCACCTATAGCTGTGTATAGATCTC
>NC_053500.1:898837-911337 GCF_905171775.1 Rana temporaria | reverse complement strand
CGGTCAGAGCGGCGAAAGGCGGCGGGAGGGGGGGTGGGATGTCCCCTCCCGCTCCTCCGGCTTAACAACCGAGCGGCTTTTAGCCACATCGGTTGTTATGTTTGGATAGCCGATCGCCCGCTCTAAACAACGGTACCGGGATGATTCCTGCGGCTGCAGGCATCATCCCGGTATAACCCCCGAACGCCGCCTCGTTAATCGCGCGATAAAAAAAATTGACGGCGTTAACATGGGTTTGTGTTAACGCCGTTAATAACGCGTTTAACTGACAGCACTAATATATATACACACACGAGCTACATGTCTGGGGGGATACAGCCCTGAGGTCCGTCCTCTGGGATTCGTCTCTATAGATCTCCCCTCGGGGGGGGGGGGGTGCCCTCTCCGTGGCTCGGGATCGATCGTCTCCATGTCTTCCTCGCTCAGGCTGGGAAGTGACTGTGTAATAAAAGCTCAGGCTTGCCCGTTTGCTGGTAGAATGTATAGAAAGGTGACAACCGCTGTCACCGTCTGATTATCCACGATCTGACAAATTCTGTACATGTGATTGGCTGCAGCCGTAACCTCTGTATTTATTTTTATTTTTTTAAAAGCATGTGAAACTCTACAAAGTAACAGCAATCCTAGCAGCTAAGTAGCTGCTGGATTGTTTGCGTTTACAGGTAGTGGAGGGGGGGTCCCCATCCTGCTGCCTTGCTGGGCTCTCCCATCCGGGGGGGGGGGGGGGGGGGGGGCTGGCAATAAATGTGATCAGAGACCAATCACCTCTATGATCTGGGTCACAGGGGGTCTCCAAACTTTCTAAACAAAGGGGCAGTTTACCATCCTTCAAACTTTATGGGGGCCGGCGGAGGCTGAACACAACCTTTCTTTATGCGCTTTTATTTTTAGTGGATGGGGGCGTTTCCAGAAATAATCTGAGCGGTACGAAGACTCCGAATGTCGGGTTTATTTCTCTTCCTCCTCCGGGAATTCACGTGGGATTTTTTCTCTTGTGGCGATCAGGGCTTCCTGATTGTTTTGCATATTTGTCGCACTTCAATGGCTGAGATCACTAAAATGTTAAAGATTCCACAAAGATCAGCCAAATGAACACAAAATCCAGATTTTAAATGATTCCAAATATTAACCCTTTCACTGCCAGAGCTGTTTTTTTGCACAAGTTTAACGACTTAAGGACCCTGCCTGTTTTTCAGATTTGGCGTTTACAAAATTAAAACATTTTTTTTTTGCTAGAAAATTACTCAAAACCCCCAAACACATATATATATATCACCCTAGGGAATAAAATGGCGGTCATTGCAATACTTTTTTGTCACACCGTATTTGCGCAGCGGTCTTACATTACATTAAAAAATAAGACATCAGTAAATTTAGCCCAATTTTTTTATATATTGTGAAAGATAATGTTACGCCGAGTAAAATGATACCCAACATGTCACGCTTGAAAATTGCGTCCGCTCGTGGAATGGCGTCAAACTTTTACCCTTAAAAATCTCCATAGGCGACATTTAAAAAATTCTATAGGTTGCATCTTTTGAGTTACAGAGGAGGTCTAGGGCTAGAATTATTGCTCTCGCTCTAACGATCGCGGCGATACCTCACTTGTGTCGTTTGAACACCGTTTTCATATGCGGGCGCTACTCATGTATGCGTTCGCTTCTGCGCGTGAGCTCGTCAGGTCGCTTTAAACTTTTTTTTTTTCTTATTTATTTTTATTTATTTTATTATTTTTTACACTGAAAAAAAATGTATCACTTTTATTCCTATTACAAGGAATGTAAACATCCCTTGTAATAGAAAAAAGCATGACCGGTCCTCTTATATATGAGATCTGGGGGTCAAAAAGATGTCACATCTCATAATTAGACTAAAATGCAAAAAAAAAAAAAATGTAAATTTTGTCATTTGAAAAAATAACAAAAAAATGTCTCTAAGACGCTGGGCGGGACAGACGTTTTGACTTCACTTCCGCCCAACAATGCTATGGGGACGGGTGGGGGCCATCTTGCCCTCACTCGTATCCCCACAGAGCAGGCTGAAGCACCTGATCGCCTCCACCGCCACCGACGGCTCCGGTAAGCGGCAGGGGGGGGGCCCCCCTCCCGCCGCCGATAACGGTGATCTCGCGGGGAATCTGCCGCGGAGACCACCGGTATCTTTTACAGGACCGCTCGCACTAAAGATGGATACCTCGGTTGTGGCAGCAGCTGCCGTTACCGAGATATCCATCTTTAAAGTGCCGCCATATATAGTCGTAAGGAGGTGGGGTAGTGGTTAAAAAAAAAATCATTTTATGCCTGAAGATTTACACAAAACCCCAAACCTATATTTTCTGAAGGAAGACACCCTAGAGAATAAAATAGCGGTAGTTTCAATTTTTCTTATGTCGCATAATATTACCGCAAAGGAAATGCAATATTTCAGTAAAAAGCACACTGACGTGAATATTGGGGCAAACAAAGGCAATAAATGACCCACATTTTTGGTAAAATATAAAAAGACGAGGCTGCGCCGAGTAAATAGCTACCAAACATGCCAAAACGTACATTTTCGGTCACCCCGTGAAATGGCGTCAAACGTCGGTACCCGATATATATTTTCTATAGGTGACACTTCAGAAGCCCCCTATAGGCGTCCGTTTAGTGTTACGGAGGTCGTCTGCTGTTGGAATTATTGCTCTCATGTAACGTGTATCACAATGTAGGCGCCCCGATGCTTGTGTTTATGTTCCTGCGTGTGTATATTTGGGGGGTCTAAAAAAATTATATCTATATGGGGCGGGGTTTATGTGCTTTTTTTTTTTTGCCCAAAAAAAATAAAATAAAATTGTTCACTTAAATTTTATTTTTATTTTTTTCATCACATAGAAGACAAAAAGTCTCCTATGTGATGTTTTTTTTTTTTTTTGCTGACAGGTTCTCTTTATTGAGAGACACACAGTCTCAATAGACCCCCCAATGTCTCCTCTGTACCCCACCAAATGTTTTGCATTGGAGATCGTATTTCCTGGCTGAGCGACACGGAGAACGTGACCCGGGCGTGAGGTCAGAGACATCGCTTTCCGGGTCACTGCAAAAAGGGGAGGAGAGCGGATGTGTATTCACCCTTCCCCTCCACCCGCCATGACTGTCCCAGGCCTGCCATTGGGCAATCGGAGCCCCTGTTTCATCAGAATTGGTAATGGAAGTGATGTTCTGTTGCCGCCATCTTGCTACACCCCTCCATTGTAAGAAGGAAAGCGGACATCTTGTTACACCCACCGGACTTTTGCATTTTACACTTATTTATAACAGGAAAGTGAGTTTATATTGTAAAATACAGGACATGGAACTCCGTGTGACTGGTTAGATGTTGATTTTTAAAAGCAGCGGTGATCTGTCAGATTACAAACCAGAGATGAGCAGATTTGCTGCTGCTTTTAAAATTCAACATCCTAACAGTCAGACGGAGTTCCAAGTCCTGGATTTCTCTATAGAAACTCACTTTATTGTTATAAATAAGTGTAAAATGCCTGTGGGTGTAGCAAGATGTCCGCTTTCCCCTTCTCACTGTATCCTTACTATGGGGGGTGCGGGGTGTACCAAGATGTCCGCTCTCCCCTTCTCTGTGTATCCTTACTATGGAGGAGTGCAGGGTGTACCAAGATGGCCGCTCCCCCTTCTCACTGTATCCTTACTATGGAGGAGTGCGGGGTGTACCAAGATGTCTGCTCCCCCTTCTCACTGTATCCTTACTATGGAGGAGTGTGGGGTGTACCAAGATGTCCGCTCTCCCCCTTCTCAGTGTATCCTTACTATGGAGGAGTGCGGGGTGTACCAAGATGTCTGCTCCCCCTTCTCACTGTATCCTTACTATGGAGGAGTGCGGGGTGTACCAAGATGTCCGCTCTCCCCCTTCTCACTGTATCCTTACTATGGAGGAGTGCGGAGTGTACCAAGATGTCCGCTCTCCCCCTTCTCAGAGTATCCTTACTATGGAGGAGTGCGGGGTGTACCAAGATGTCCGCTCTCCCCCTTCTCAGAGTATCCTTACTATGGAGTAGTGCAAGGATCCTCCCCCCCCATACATAGAAAAGTTGGAGATCCTCCCCCCCATACATAGAAGAGGTGTAGATCCCCCCCCCCAATACATAGAGGAGGTGTAGATCCCCCCCCCATACATAGAAGAGGTGGAGATGCTCCCCTCCCCCCCCCCCATACATAGAGGAGGTGTAGATCCCCCCATACATAGAGGAGGTGTAGATCCCCCCCCCATACATAGAGGAGGTGTAGATCCCCCCCCCATACATAGAGGAGGTGTAAATCCCCCCCCCCCATACATAGAGGAGGTGTAGATCCCCCCCCCATACATAGAGGAGGTGTAGATCCCCCCCCCATACATAGAGGAGGTGTAGATCCCCCCCCATACATAGAGGAGGTGTAAATCCCCCCCCCCATACATAGAGGAGGTGTAGATCCCCCCCCCATACATAGAAGAGGTGTAGACCCCCCCCCCCATACATAGAAGAGGTGTAGATCCCCCCCCCCCCCCCCCCATACATAGAAGAGGTGTAGATCCTCCCCTCCCCCCCATACATAGAAGTGGTGTAGATCTCCCCCCCCCCATACATAGAAGAGGTGTAGATCCTCCCCCCCCCCATACATAGAAGAGGTGTAGACCCCCCCCCCCATACATAGAAGAGGTGTAGATCCTCCCCCCCATACATAGAAGAGGTGTAGATCCTCCCCCCCATACATAGAAGAGGTGTAGACCCCCCCCCCCATACATAGAAGAGGTGTAGATCCCCCCCCCCATACATAGAAGCGGTGTAGATCCCCCCCCCCCCCCCATACATAGAAGAACACAGGCACCACGCTGGATGATGGGACTTTTATTCCTAGATCAGGACCAGTTCATAGCAGGTGAGGGCTTGTAGCAGAGCGTCGCACATCTCCTCGGCGCGGTTCTGCCCGCGGGGTTGCAGTTTTTGGTGGTATTGGCGGAGAAGTTCTGAAGGGAAGGTCACTCGGGGTTTGGGGGCGATGCTGGCCTCTGCAATGAGTCTCTGAACGACCTCCACCCCGCTGGTCCGCGCCTCCCCCACCATGATCTCAAAGTGTTTCCCCACCGTGCTCCGGTTCATGCTGAACACCCGCTGCTCCTGCTCCGCCACTATCTGAGGGTTCAACAGACAGAACAACATGGCTTCCACTGTGCGCAAATGTAACACCACCGGGAACAGCGACGTGTTCTGAGAGGAGGAGACCGCCGGCTTCTCCAGGATGTAATAATCCGCCTGCGGGAGCTGAGAGACCACCGAGGAGATCTGCAGGAGAGAGAGAGACCAATCAGAGTCCAGACTGAGCGCCCTGCACCAATGGGAGAGAGAGAGACCAATCAGAGTCCAGACTGAGCGCCCTGCACCAATGGGAGAGAGATAGACCAATCAGAGTCCAGACTGAGCACCCTGCACCAATGGGAGAGGGATAGACCAATCACACACCAGACTGAGCGCCCTGCACCAATGGGAGAGAGATAGACCAATCAGAGTCCAGACTGAGCACCCTGCACAAATGGGAGAGGGATAGACCAATCACACACCAGACTGAGCGCCCTGCACCAATGGGAGAGAGAGAGACCAATCAGAGTCCAGACTGAGCACCCTGCACCAATGGGAGAGGGAGAGACCAATCAGAGTCCAGACTGAGCGCCCTGCACCAATGGGAGAGAGAGAGACCAATCAGAGTCCAGACTGAGCACCCTGCACCAATGGGAGAGGGAGAGACCAATCACACACCAGACTGAGCGCCCTGCACCAATGGGAGAGGGAGAGACCAATCACACACCAGACTGAGCACCCTGCGCCAATGGGAGAGAGATAGACCAATCAGAGTCCAGACTGAGCACCCTGCACCAATGGGAGGAGGATAGACCAATCAGAGTCCAGACAGAGCACCCTGCACCAATGGGAGAGGGATAGACCAATCAGAGCCCAGACTGAGCGCCCTGCACCAATGGGAGAGAGAGAGACCAATCAGAGTCCAGACTGAGCACCCTGCACCAATGGGAGAGAGATAGACCAATCACACACCAGACTGAGCGCGCTGCACCAATGGGAGAGGGATAGACCAATCAGAGCCCAGACTGAGCACCCTGCACCAATGGGAGAGAGATAGACCAATCAGAGTCCAGACTGAGCGCCCTGCACCAATGGGAGAGAGATAGACCAATCAGAGTCCAGACTGAGAACCCTGCACCAATGGGAGGAGGATAGACCAATCAGAGTCCAGACTGAGCACCCTGCACCAATGGGAGAGAGATAGACCAATCAGAGTCCAGACAGAGCACCCTGCACCAATGGGAGGAGGATAGACCAATCAGAGTCCAGACTGAGCACCCTGCACCAATGGGAGGAGGATAGACCAATCAGAGTCCAGACTGAGCACCCTGCACCAATGGGAGGAGGATAGACCAATCACACACCAGACTGAGAACCCTGCACCAATGGGAGAGGGATAGACCAATCAGAGTCCAGACTGAGCACCCTGCACCAATGGGAGGAGGATAGACCAATCAGAGTCCAGACTGAGCACCCTGCACCAATCGGAGAGGGATAGACCAATCACAGTCCAGACTGAGCACCCTGCACCAATGGGAGGAGGATAGACCAATCAGAGTCCAGACTGAGTACCCTGCACCAATGGGAGGAGGATAGACCAATCAGAGTCCAGACTGAGCACCCTGCACCAATGGGAGGAGGATAGACCAATCACACACCAGACTGAGCGCCCTGCACCAATGGGAGGAGGATAGACCAATCAGAGTCCAGACTGAGCACCCTGCACCAATGGGAGGAGGATAGACCAATCACACACCAGACTGAGCACCCTGCACCAATGGGAGAGGGATAGACCAATCAGAGTCCAGACTGAGCGCCCTGCACCAATGGGAGAGGGATAGACCAATCACACACCAGACTGAGAACCCTGCACCAATGGGAGAGGGATAGACCAATCAGAGTGCAGACTGAGCACCCTGCACCAATGGGAGAGGGATAGACCAATCAGAGTCCAGACTGAGCGCCCTGCACCAATGGGAGAGGGATAGACCAATCACACACCAGACTGAGAACCCTGCACCAATGGGAGAGGGATAGACCAATCAGAGTGCAGACTGAGCACCCTGCACCAATGGGAGAGGGATAGACCAATCACACACCAGACTGAGCACCCTGCACCAATGGGAGGGGGATCGTCCAATCAAAGGCCAGACAGGGGGCATGCTGGGATTTGTAGTTCCTCACTTACGGTCTCCAGATACACCTCCGGCAGATGTTTTCCCTTCACTAGGTGGAAGCATTCCTCCTGCTGCCATTCTCTGACGGTCAACGATCGATCGACGTGAGCCCAGGCCAGCTTCCTCAGTCCAAAGACGATCGACACGATGCTCTCCGCCTCCTACAAAGACAACCACTGTCACTATACACAGAGGAGGGGAGGAGCCCGCATGGCCCCGCCTCCTACAAAGACAACCACTGTCACTATACACAGAGGAGGGGAGGAGCCTGCATGGCCCCGCCTCCTACAAAGACAACCACTGTCACTATACACAGAGGAGGGGAGGAGCCCGCATGGCCCCGCCTCCTACAAAGACAACCACTGTCACTATACACAGAGGAGGGGAGGAGCCTGCATGGCCCCGCCTCCTACAAAGACAACCACTGTCACTATACACAGAGGAGGGGAGGAGCCCGCATGGCCCCGCCTCCTACAAAGACAACCACTGTCACTATACACAGAGGAGGGGAGGAGCCCGCATGGCCCCACCTCCTACAAAGACAACCACTGTCACTATACACAGAGGAGGGGAGGAGCCCGCATGGCCCCGCCTACAAGACTCATTCTAATTGGTGCAAAACCTGATGCCCTCTAGTGGTGAGTGTGGAGGAGTCGGCACTACAACTGATGCCCTCTAGTGGTGAGTGTTTGGGAGCCGGCACTACAACTGATGCCCTCTAGTGGTGAGTGTGGAGGAGTCGGCACTACAACTGATGCCCTCTAGTGGTGAGTGTGGAGGAGTCGGCACTACAACTGATGCCCTCTAGTGGTGAGTTGGGGGGAGCCGGCACTACAACTGATGCCCTCTAGTGGTGAGTGTGGAGGAGTCGGCACTACAACTGATGCCCTCTAGTGGTGAGTGTGGAGGAGTCGGCACTACAACTGATGCCCTCTAGTGGTGAGTGTGGGGGAGTCGGCACTACAACTGATGCCCTCTAGTGGTGAGTGTGGGGGAGTCGGCACTACAACTGATGCCCTCTAGTGGTGAGTGTGGGGGAGTCGGCACTACAACTGATGCCCTCTAGTGGTGAGTGTGGAGGAGTCGGCACTACAACTGATGCCCTCTAGTGGTGAGTGTGGGGGAGTCGGCACTACAACTGATGCCCTCTAGTGGTGAGTGTGGAGGATCCGGCACTACAACTAATGCCCTCTAGTGGTGAGTGTGGAGGAGTCGGCACTACAACTGATGCCCTCTAGTGGTGAGTGTGGAGGAGTCGGCACTACAGCGCCCTCTAGTGGTGAGTGTGGGGGAGTCGGCACTACAACTGATGCCCTCTAGTGGTGAGTGTGGAGGATCCGGCACTACAACTGATGCCCTCTAGTGGTGGGTGTGGGGAAGCTGGCACTACAACTGATGCCCTCTAGTGGTGAGTGTGGAGAAGCCGGCACTACAACTGATGCCCTCTAGTGGTGAGTGTGGGGGAGTCGGCACTACAACTGATGCCCTCTAGTGGTGAGTGTGGAGGATCCGGCACTACAACTGATGCCCTCTAGTGGTGAGTGTGGAGAAGCCGGCACTACAACTGATGCCCTCTAGTGGTGAGTGTGGGGAGTTGGTAGAACTGATGCCCTCTAGCGGTGAGTTGGTAGAACTGATGCCCTCTAGTGGTGAGTGTGGGGAGTTGGTACACCTGATGCCCTCTAGTGGTGAGTGTGGGGAGTTGGTAGAACTGATGCCCTCTAGTGGTGAGTTGGTAGAACTGATGCCCTCTAGTGGTGAGTGTGGGGAGTTGGTAGAACTGATGCCCTCTAGTGGTGAGTTGGTACAACTGATGCCCTCTAGTGGTGAGTGTGGGGAGTTGGTAGAACTGATGCCCTCTAGTGGTGAGTTGGTAGAACTGATGCCCTCTAGTGGTGAGTGTGGGGGAGTTGGTAGAACTGATGCCCTCTAGTGGTGAGTTGGTAGAACTGATGCCCTCTAGTGGTGAGTTGGTAGAACTGATGCCCTCTAGTGGTGAGTTGGTAGAACTGATGCCCTCTAGTGGTGAGTGTGGGGGAGTTGGTAGAACTGATGCCCTCTAGTGGTGAGTTGGTAGAACTGATGCCCTCTAGTGGTGAGTTGGTAGAACTGATGCCCTCTAGTGGTGAGTGTGGGGGAGTTGGTAGAACTGATGCCCTCTAGTGGTGAGTTGGTAGAACTGATGCCCTCTAGTGGTGAGTGTGGGGAGTTGGTAGAACTGATGCCCTCTAGTGGTGAGTTGGTAGAACTGATGCCCTCTAGTGGTGAGTGTGGGGAGTTGGTAGAACTGATGCCCTCTAGTGGTGAGTTGGTAGAACTGATGCCCTCTAGTGGTGAGTGTGGGGAGTTGGTAGAACTGATGCCCTCTAGTGGTGAGTTGGTAGAACTGATGCCCTCTAGTGGTGAGTTGGTAGAACTGATGCCCTCTAGTGGTGAGTGTGGGGGAGTTGGTAGAACTGATGCCCTCTAGTGGTGAGTTGGTAGAACTGATGCCCTCTAGTGGTGAGTTGGTAGAACTGATGCCCCCTAGTGGTGAGAGATGTACCTACCTGCAGCCTATACACAGGGATATCGGGCTTGAGGAATTTGGCAAGCACGGTGCGGTCAGTCCGGTCCATGAGGCTGAGCATGGAGAGACAGAGTCTGTGGATGAAGGTGGGTTGGAAGTTCTGGACGCGGCGCAGGGTGTCCAGGTCGGGGAACGGGCCGTTCTGCTCCCGGTAGCGCACTATGCCGGCGGATTTCTTGCCCTGCAGCTCCCGCACACAGTCCAGCTGACTCTCAGAAGCCGTGTTCAGGAGTCGCAGGATGACGTCTCTCTGCTGCGGGGTGAAGTCCTTGTCCACACCGCTCTTCTCCTCCAATGAGGTCACTTCCTGTGGGGGGTCGTGTCTGCCAAGAGGGCGGGACGAGTGGACCGGCCGCCGCCACTCTGACCTGGTGAAAGGACATGACCGTCCAATCAGATGTCTCCCTGGAGGACGGAAATAAAAAGCTGAATTAAAGGCAGGACTTGATTGGGGGGCTAAAATGTCACCGCCCCATGCTGTGTGGAGGAGGCGGGGTCATGCTGTGTGGAAGAGGCGGAGTCATGCTGTGTGGAGGAGGCGGGGTCATGCTGTGTGGAGGAGGCGGGTCATGTATGGAGGAGGCGGGGTCATGTCAGTGCCCCATGCTGTGAGGAGGAGGCGGGGTCATGCTGTGTGGAGGAGGCGGGGTCATGTATGGAGGAGGCGGGGTCATGTATGGAGGAGGCGGGGTCATGTCAGTGCCCCATGCTGTGAGGAGGAGGCGGGGTCATGCTGTGTGGAGGAGGCGGGGTCATGTATGGAGGAGGCGGGGTCATGTATGGAGGAGGCGGGGTCATGTATGGAGGAGGTGGGGTCATGTCAGCGCCCCATGTTGTGTGGAGGAGGCGGGGTCATGTATGGAGGAGGCGGGGTCATGTATGGAGGAGGCGGGGTCATGCTGTGTGGAGGAGGCGGGGTCATGTATGGAGGAGGCGGGGTCATGCTGTGTGGAGGAGGCGGGGTCATGCTGTGTGGAGGAGGCGGGGTCATGCTGTGTGGAGGAGGCGGGGTCATGTATGGAGGAGGCGGGGTCATGTATGGAGGAGGCGGGGCCATGCTGTGTGGAGGAGGCGGGGCCATGCTGTGTGGAGGAGGTGGGGTCATGTATGGAGGAGGCGGGGTCATGCTGTGTGGAGGAGGCGGGGCCATGCTGTGTGGAGGAGGTGGGGTCATGTATGGAGGAGGCGGGGTCATGCTGTGTGGAGGAGGCGGGGTCATGCTGTGTGGAGGAGGCGGGGTCATGCTGTGTGGAGGAGGCGGGGCCATGCTGTGTGGAGGAGGCGGGGTCATGTATGGAGGAGGCGGGGTCATGCTGTGTGGAGGAGGCGGGGCCATGCTGTGTGGAGGAGGTGGGGTCATGTATGGAGGAGGCGGGGTCATGCTGTGTGGAGGAGGCGGGGCCATTCTCTGTGGAGGAGGCGGGGCCATGTCGGCGGTGACATTGGGGGAGGGGGAAGGTTACCCCCACATGGGATTTGGACACAATAGAGGTGATTGGGGGGTCGGTACCCGTCACGTGTCTCTGGGGGAGGGGTTATTCTGGGTCACATGTGCTCAGTGCGGGATTCGGTCACGTGTAGTGAGTGGGGGAGGGTCGGATTCATTACCGGCAATGAGAACTCTCCGGTATCCGAACATGGAGGCGCCGACTGATGACGTCACGGAATCGCGTCACTCCTATACATCAATGGGGCGGGACTGCGGCGCAGGACACACCCCATATAGAGCGCAATAAAAGACGGGGATAGGGGGCGTGACCAGAATATTCGTATCAGATATCCGGGGAGGGGATAGAGCCACACCCCGCCCACAACCCCTCCCACCCGCCTGCACACCCCGCCCACAACTCCTCCCACCTGTCTGCACTCTCCTCCCACCCCCCCCCCCCCCCGGTGCACAGAGGAAGGTCCATAACGACATGGATGGGCGCGTTTGGGGTGGAGAAACTTGACTGGCTGCACAGAGTCCTGACCTCTCGAGGTTTTGCAGAAATAATATTTTTTTCACAATAATGAGCCGGGTGTGTGCTGGGCAGTCTGTGAAAGGGAGCGCCTTGCTCAATACTGTCCACCCTGAGGCAGTAAATGGCTCTCTCTCTCTCCCACTGCCCCCCTTCTCCCCTCCTTCTCTTCCTCCTGCCCCCCTCTCTGTGAAAGTTTAAATAAAGCTTTTTAAAAAAAAGCCCCCCTCTCTCTCTCCCACTCTTTTCCTCCTGCCCCCGCTCGCTCTCTCCCACTGCCCCCCTTCTCCCCTCTCTCTTCCTCCTGCCCCCCCTCTCTCTCTCCCACTGCCCCCTCTCTCTCTCTCTCTCTCTCTCTCTCTCTTCCTCCTGCCCCCCCTCTCTCCCACGGGGGGGGGGAACTAGAAGGAGGGGGAGAGAGAAGAGAGGGGGGAAATAGAAGGAGAGGGAAAGAGAAGAGAGGGGGGGAGCTAGAAGGAGAGGGGGAGAGAAGAGAGGGGGGAACTAGAAGGAGAGGGGGGGGGAGAACTAGAAGGAGAGAAGAGAGGGGGAGAACTAGAAGGAGAGGGGGAGAGAAGAGAGGGGGGAACTAGAAAGAGAGGGGGAGAACTAGAAGGAGAGAAGAGAGGGGGGAAATAGAAGGAGAGGGAGAGAAGAGAGGGGGGAACTAGAAGGAGGGGGAGAGAGAAAGA
>NC_053500.1:754309-898337 GCF_905171775.1 Rana temporaria | reverse complement strand
GTGAGACTTGGGCCCAGGGCAAGGGGTGGTGAGATTCGGGCCCAGGGCAAGGCTGGTGAGACTCGGGCCCAGGGCAAGGGGTGGTAAGACTTGGGCCCAGGGCAAGGCTGGTGCGACTCGGGCCCAGGGCAAGGCTGGTGAGACTTGGGCCCAGGGCAAGGGGTGGTGAGACTTGGGCCCAGGGCAAGGCTGGTGAGACTTGGGCCCAGGGCAAAGGCTGGTGAGACTCGGGCCCAGGGCAAGGCTGGTGAGACTTGGGCCCAGGGCAAGGTTGGTGAGACTTGTGCCCAGGGCACGGCTGGTGGGACTCGGGCCCAGGGCAAGGCTGGTGAGACTTGGGCCCAGGGCAAGGGGTGGTGAGACTCGGGCCCAGGGCAAGGGGTGGTGAGACTTGGGCCCAGGGCAAGGGGTGGTGAGACTTGGGCCCAGGGCAAGGGGTGGTGAGACTTGGGCCCAGGGCAAGGGCTGGTGAGACTTGGGCCCAGGGCAGGGCTGGTGAGACTTGGGCCCAGGGCAAGGCTGGTGAGACTCGGGCCCAGGGCAAGGCTGGTGAGACTTGGGCCCAGGGCAAGGTTGGTGAGACTTGTGCCCAGGGCACGGCTGGTGGGACTCGGACCCAGGGCAAGGCTGGTGAGACTTGGGCCCAGGGCAAGGCTGGTGAGACTTGGGCCCAGAGCAAAGGCTGGTGAGACTCGGGCCCAGGGCAAGGCTGGTGAGACTTGGGCCCAGGGCAAGGTTGGTGAGACTTGTGCCCAGGGCACGGCTGGTGGGACTCGGGCCCAGGGCAAGGCTGGTGAGACTCGGGCCCAGGGCAAGGGCTGGTGAGACTCGGGCCCAGGGCAAGGCTGGTGAGACTCGGGCCCAGGGCAAGGCTGGTGAGACTTGGGCCCAGGGCAAGGGGTGGTGAGACTTGGGCCCAGGGCAAGGCTGGTGAGACTCGGGCCCAGGGCAAGGCTGGTGAGACTCGGGCCCAGGGCAAGGGGTGGTGAGACTTGGGCCCAGGGCAAGGCTGGTGAGACTTGGGCCCAGGGCAAGGCTGGTGAGACTTGGGCCCAGGGCAAGGCTGGTGAGACTTGGGCCCAGGGCAAAGGCTGGTGAGACTCGGGCCCAGGGCAAGGGGTGGTGAGACTTGGGCCCAGGGCAAGGTTGGTGAGACTTGGGCCTGAGCAGGTGACACAAAATCTACACCATCCTCTGATGAAGACCCCCCAGTCACACCGGAGCGTTTTGTCGCTTGAAGCGCGACGCAAAAAAACGCTGGAGGGGAAAAAATCCATTATTCTCTATGGAGACGGGTCACATCTCCACGCCAAAACACCCGACGCCGAACGCCTGGAGCTCAAACAATTTCTGGGACTTTTTTTTAGCCAGATTTGGCCGTTTTTCTGTTTTTAACATTGATGACCCTAGACCTGTCCAAATTCGCGCCAAAACGTGGTAAAAAAACGCTGCAAATATTGTGACAAAATGCGGTAAAAAAAACGCCGCAAAACGCCTAAGGCTGCCTTCACACCTCAGCGTTTTGTCGCCTGAAGCGTGAAAAAATCCATTATTCTCTATGGAGGCGGTTCACGCCAAACACCTGACGCTAAACGCCCGACGCCAAACGCCTGACGGCGAACGCCTAAAGCTCGAACAAGTTCCGGACCCTTTTTTGTCGCGCGAATCGGCCGGTTTGGTCGTTTTTGAGCGTTTGTATTTCCCATAGAAAGTAATGGAAACGCTCGATTCAAGCGACTAGCGCGACAACGAGCGTTTGCTACGGCGTTTCGTCGCTTTAATCAATAGAACTTTTCACCCGGGCAGAAGATAAAAAAAATCTACCAACATACATGGGCATCCGCTGAAATGTTTTCAGGGGGGGGGGGGGCGCTTCTGCAGCGCTGATACACAGTCACATTTAACCCTTTCTTCAAACGCTAACGGGGGGTTAAATGCGCCCCTCTAACGGCCGAATTGCGCAACTAAAACGATGGTAAAAGCCCTGCTTTTTAGCGCCGCTTTACCGATAACTCTGCCACCTGGCAGTGTGAAAAAGCTCTTGAGATAATTGAGCTTCACTCCATGCCCATATAAATATAGCCTAGAGAATGTACAGACCCCCCCTTCAGCACAGACCCCCCCATTCTGCACAGACCCCCCCTTCAGCACAGACCCCCCCCCTTCAGCACAGACCCCCCCATTCTGCACAGACCCCCCTTCAGCACAGACCCCTCCATTCAGCACAGATGGACCCCCCCCTTCAGCACAGACCCCTCCATTCAGCACAGATGGACCCCCCCCTTCAGTACAGACCCCCCCATTCTGCACAGACCCCCCCTTCAGCACAGACCCCTCCATTCAGCACAGATGGACCCCCCCTTCAGCACAGACCCCTCCATTCAGCACAGATGGACCCCCCCCTTCAGCACAGACCCCTCCATTCAGCACAGATGGACCCCCCATTCAGCACAGATGGACCCCCCCCCTTCAGCACAGACCCCTCCATTCAGCACAGATGGACCCCCCCTTCATTCAGCACAGATGGACCCCCCCTTCAGCACAGACCCCTCCATTCAGCACAGATGGACCCCCCTTCAGTACAGACCCCCTTCAGCAGATGGACCCCCTATTCAGCACAAACCCCTTCTTCAGCACAGAAGGACCCCCCCCCCCCATTTCCATTCAGTACCTCAGATCCGACATCAGCGCGGCACAGGCAGAGCAGGTTCCCTCCCCCTGTGTACACATAAACACTGAAGGGGAGGCGGCTTCACTCTGCTCGCTGTGCCTGTGTGACATCCGGCCTGGGGGGGGTCAATTGCCCCCCTTTGCCCTGTGGAGCGGACGCCCATGCCAACATAGCAACAAGTGATGAAAAGATGATCATTTATCCTATATTGGCTAAAATAAAAAACGTCGGACGACGCTGTATGCAAACGCGCAAATACGCGCGACAAAACGACCGACGCTCAGGTGTGAATGCAGCCGAGTCCATGTGTGACGAAACGAGGAGCAGGTCCGCCGTCACTGCTCCCTTCCTTTATTATGATAGCCCCCCCTCATTAGTATGATAGCCCCCCCTCATTAGTATGATAGCCCCCCCTTTAGTATGATAGCCCCCCCTTTAGTATGATAGCCCCCCCTTTAGTATGATAGCCCCCCTCTTTATTATGATAGCCCCCCCCTCATTAGTATGATAGCCCCCTCATTAGTATGATAGCCCCCCTCTTTATTATGATAGCCCCCCCTCATTAGTATGATAGCCCCCCCTCATTAGTATGATAGCCCCCCCTCATTAGTATGATAGCCCCCCTCTTTATTATGATAGCCCCCCTCTTTATTATGATAGCCCCCCTCATTAGTATGATAGCCCCCCTCTTTATTATGATAGCCCCCCTCATTAGTATGATAGCCCCCCTCTTTAATATGATAGCCCCCCTCTTTAGTATGATAGCCCCCCCTCATTAGTATGATAGCCCCCCCTCATTAGTATGATAGCCCCCCCTCATTAGTATGATAGCCCCCCTCTTTAATATGATAGCCCCTCCTTTAGTATGATAGCCCCCCCTCATTAGTATGATAGCCCCCCTCATTAGTATGATAGCCCCCCCTCATTAGTATGATAGCCCCCCCTCATTAGTATGATAGCCCCCCCTCATTAGTATGATAGCCCCCCTCTTTAATATGATAGCCCCTCCTTTAGTATGATAGCCCCCCCTCATTAGTATGATAGCCCCCCCCTCATTAGTATGATAGCCCCCCTCATTAGTATGATAGCCCCCCCCTCATTAGTATGATAGCCTCTCCCTCATTAGTATGATAGCCCCCCCCTCATTAGTATGATAGCCTCTCCCTCATTAGTATGATAGCCCCTCCCTCTTTAGTATGATAGCCCCCCCTCATTAGTATGATAGCCCCCCCTCATTAGTATGATAGCCCCCCCTCATTAGTATGATAGCCCCTCCTTTAGTATGATAGCCCCCCCTCATTAGTATGATAGCCCCCCCCCCTCATTAGTATGATAGCCCCTCCCCTCATTAGTATGATAGCCCCCCCTCATTAGTATGATAGCCCCCCCTCATTAGTATGATAGCCCCCCCCTCATTAGTATGATAGCCCCCCCCCTCATTAGTATGATAGCCCCCCCTCATTAGTATGATAGCCCCCCCTCATTAGTATGATAGCCCCCCCCTCATTAGTATGATAGCCCCCCCCTCATTAGTATGATAGCCCCCCTCATTAGTATGATAGCCCCCCCCTCTTTAGTATGATAGCCCCTCCTCATTATTATGATAGCCCCCCCTCATTAGTATGATAGCCCCCCCTCATTAGTATGATAGCCCCCCCTCATTAGTATGATAGCCCCCCCTCATTAGTATGATAGCCCCCCCCTCATTAGTATGATAGCCCCCCCTCATTAGTATGATAGCCCCCCTCATTAGTATGATAGCCCCCCATCATTAGTATTATAGCCCCCCCTCATTAGTATGATAGTCCCCCCCTCATTAGTATGATAGCCCCCCTCTTTATTATGATAGCCCCCCTCATTAGTATGATAGTCCCCCCCTCATTAGTATGATAGCCCCCCCTTTAGTATGATAGCTCCCCCCCTCTTTATTATCATAGCCCCCCCTCATTAGTATGATAGCCCCCCCTCATTAGTATGATAGCCCCACTCATTAGTATGATAGCCCCCCTCATTAGTATGATAGCCCCCCATCATTAGTATTATAACCCCCCCTCATTAGTATGATAGCCCCCCATCATTAGTATGATAGCCCCCCCTCATTAGTATGATAGCCCCCCATCATTAGTATGATAGCCCCCCCCTCATTAGTATGATAGTCCCCCCCTCATTAGTATGATAGCCCCCTCATTAGTATGATAGTCCCCCCCTCATTAGTATGATAGCCCCTCCTTTAGTATGATAGCCCCCCCTCATTAGTATGATAGCCCCCCCCTCATTAGTATGATAGCCCCCCCTCATTAGTATGATAGCCCCCCCTCATTAGTATGATAGCCCCCCTCATTAGTATGATAGCCCCCCTCATTAGTATGATAGCCCCCCCTCATTAGTATGATAGCCCCCCTCATTAGTATGATAGCCCCCCCTCATTAGTATGATAGCCTCTCCCTCATTAGTATGATAGCCCCCCTCATTAGTATGATAGCCCCCCCTCATTAGTATGATAGCCCCCCCCTCATTAGTATGATAGCCCCCCCTTTAGTATGATAGCTCCCCCCCTCATTAGTATGATAGCCCCAGCCCCCCCTCTTTATTATGATAGCCCCTCCCCCTGTATGAAAGCTCCGCCTCCTCCCCGGGGTTGGAGTTTCGGTTTCGTTTCCCGGTGATAATGGAGGAGGGGTGGTGTCGGGGGAGGGGCTCTGGTCGGGGGAAGTTTCGGTTCCCGGTGGTGTTGGTCCGGGTGTCGGTGGGGGAGGACTCGGTGATCGGAGGGGAGGAGTTTCGGTTCCCGGTGGGTGAGGAGTCGGTGATCGGAGGGGGAGGAGTTTCGGTTCCCGGTGGGTGAGGAGTCGGTGTTTGGAGGGGGAGGAGTTTCGGTTCCCGGTGGTGTCGGGGGCGGGGCGGAGATCGGAGGGGGAGGAGTCGGTGGTAGTTTAGGTTCCCGGTGGGGGAGGACTCGGTTCCCGGAGGGGGAGGAGTCGGTGATCGGTGGGGGAGGAGTCGGTGTTTGGAGGGGGAGGAGTTTCGGTTCCCGGTGGGGGAGGAGTCGGTTCCCGGTGGGGGAGGAGTCGGTGTTTGGAGGGTGAGGAGTTTCTGTTCCCGGTGAGGGAGGAGTCGGTGGTAGTTTAGGTTCCCGGAGGGGGAGGAGTTTCTGTTCCCGGTGAGGGAGGAGTCGGTGGTAGTTTAGGTTCCCGGAGGGGGAGGAGTTTCTGTTCCCGGTGAGGGAGGAGTCGGTGGTAGTTTAGGTTCCCGGAGGGGGAGGAGTTTCGGTTCCCGGTGGTGTCGGTTCCCGGAGGGGGAGGAGTCGACGGCGATGGAGGAGTCGGCGGTGTCGGTGCGGGTGTCGGTGGGGGAGGTGCAGTGTACGGTGTGTATGGGCGTGTTCCGGGTCCCTTGTACCCTCCCCTGCGGACACACGTGCTGCCTCTCCTGTATAGAGCGCTGGTGGGGCACGAAGCCCAATAATTGCCCCCTCTGTCAGACGACCTTCCCCTCCCCCCCCCAACTCAGCAAGAACATCGTCCTGTCCGGCCTGCTGGAGGCGCTACAAGCCCAGGACCCCCGGGGGCCACACGACACCTGCCCCCAATGTACCGGCCCCGGGGCCACCGCCCTCTGCCTGCCCTGCATGGTGCCCCTGTGTGGGGAGCACCGAATATTACACCCCGCCTCCTCCTCACAGCGACACCTCCTGGTCACCCCGAGTACCGCCCCCTGGGCGTGCCGAGGACACCCGCGAGGACTGCAGTACTTCTGTGTGGAGCACGGCGCCGCCCTGTGTCCGGAGTGTGAACTACAACACCCAGCCTGCCGGAGGGAGAGCCTGCTGGAGCGCTACAGGAGGAACCGGGTGAGACACGCCCCCTAACACCATTCATATCCCCGCCCACATACTACCCCGCCCCCTGCTGGAGCGCTACAGGAGGAACCGGGTGAGACACGCCCCTAGCACAGCCCCGCCCACATACAGCCCTGCCCCCTGCTGGAGCGCTACAGGAGGAACCGGGTGAGACACGCCCCCTAATACCACCATAGCCCCGCCCCCAGACTATCACAGCCCCGCCCCCTGCTGGAGCGCTACAGGAGGAAACGGGTGAGACACGCCCCCTAACACAGCCCCGCCCACATACTACCCCGCCCCCTACTGGAGCGCTACAGGAGGAACCGGGTGAGACACGCCCCCTAATACTGCCACAGCCCCTACTGGAGCGCTACAGGAGGAACCGGGTGAGACACGCCCCCTCACACAGCCCCGCCCACATACTGCCCCGTCCCCTACTGGAGCGCTACAGGAGGAACCGGGTGAGACACGCCCCCTAACACAGCCACAGCCCCGCCCACATACAGCTCCACCCCCTGCTGGAGCGCTACAGGAGGAACCGGGTGAGACACGCCCCCTAACACAGCCCTGCCCACATACCATCACAGCCCCACCCACATACCACCACAGCCCCGCCCACATACTACCCCGCCCCCCTGCTGGAGCGCTACAGGAGGAACCGGGTGAGACACGCCCCCTAACACCACCACAGCCCCGCCCACATACCATCACAGCCCCACCCACATACCACCACAGCCCCGCCCACATACTACCCCGCCCCCCTGCTGGAGCGCTACAGGAGGAATCGGGTGAGACACGCCCCCTAACACCACCACAGTCCCGCCCACATACCATCACAGCCCTGCCCCCAGCTGGAGCGCTACAGGAGGAACCGGGTGAGACACGCCCCCTAACACCACCACAGCCCCGCCCACATACCATCACAGCCCTGCCCCCTGCTGGAGCGCTACAGGAGGAACCAGGTGAGACACGCCCCCTAACACAGCCCCGCCCACATACAGCCCCGCCCCCTGCTGGAGCGCTACAGGAGGAACCGGGTGAGACACGCCCCCTAATACCAACACAGCCCCGCCCACATACCATCACAGCCCCGCCCACATACTACCCCGCCCCCTACTGGAGCGCTACAGGAGGAACCGGGTGAGACACGCCCCCTAACACCACCACAGCCCCGCCCACATACCATCACAGCCCTGCCCCCAGCTGGAGCGCTACAGGAGGAACCGGGTGAGACACGCCCCCTCATACACCACAGCCCCGTCCACATACAGCCCCGCCCCCTGCTGGAGCGCTACAGGAGGAGCCAGGTGAGACACGCCCCCTAACACAGCCCCGCCCACATACAGCCCCGCCCCCTGCTGGAGCGCTACAGGAGGAACCGGGTGAGACACGCCCCCTAATACCAACACAGCCCCGCCCACATACCATCACAGCCCCGCCCACATACTACCCCGCCCCCTACTGGAGCGCTACAGGAGGAACCGGGTGAGACATGCCCCCTAACACCACCACAGCCCCGCCCCCATACTATCACATCCTCACTCTCATACTATCACAGCCCCGCCCTCATACTATCACAAAGAAAGAATTTTTTCGACCACTAGTGGTAGAGAAAAAAACACTGCGCTAACATATAAATTATTGTGAAACACGTGATTGTGAATAGCCGCCAGTACTAAATACCTAGAACCAAAGTAAAAAAACACAAAAAATACAAAAAAAGTACAGCGCTAAAAATATATGTGATCACCAAAAAAATATTAAAAAAATTAGTGAAAAAATAAATGAATAGTGAAAAGAGAAGAATAGTTCAATAAAAGTCCAAAAAAGATCATGTATTGAATATCCTATATATAGAAATCCTCCACCATACAGGACCCCCGGTATATAAAGATGTCGTCTCCTCACCAGATGATAAGACCGCTATTGCAGCGCTCTTTATAGGGCCCGGGGATATTTCAATGTCCTCCCAAAGGACTAATTCAGATGCTGGAATGAGTCTCATAAGAGCGTGCCTCCAAGCATAGTCCCTTCAAGCTCCCATGTAATGAAAGACAATAAAGAGCCACATAGTGTAAATCCGTAAACTATGCAGGGTTTAATGAAATGAAAAAGGCGCACTTACAGTGAGTAGAACACAAATACAGCGTGTAGACTGAATGGTTTTCAGAGTGGCGTCTCCTCTGTATTTTCCTCCGTCTGCTCACACTCTGTCACCGTGTGTCTCCGGGTAGTGCGTGATGACGTCACAAGCTAGGCCATGCCTACGCGTTTCGTCACATACAGGACGTCGTCGGGGATTGGCTGCTTATTCCTCATACTATCACAGCCCTGCCCCATACTATCACATCCCCACTCTCATACTATCACAGCCCCGCCCCCATACTATCACAGCCCCGCCCTCATACTATCACAGCCCCGCCCCCATACTATCACAGCCCCGCCCTCATACTATCACAGCCCCGCCTTCATACTATCACAGCCCCGCCCCCATACTATCACAGCCCCGCCCTCATACTATCACAGCCCCGCCCTCATACTATCACAGCCCCGCCCCCATACTATCACAGCCCCACCCCCATACTATCACAGCCCCGCCCTCATACTATCACAGCCCCGCCCCCATACTATCACAGCCCCACCCCCATACTATCACAGCCCCGCCCTAATACTATCACAGCCCCGCCCTCATACTATCACAGCCCCGCCCTCATACTATCACAGCCCTGCCCCCATACTATCACATGATGTTATAGATTGTATTTTGTTGATGATTGAAGGAACGGCTGGAGAAGCGGATTTCTGATCTGGAGGAGAAGATCGGCAGTAAGGAGGCGATGATCACCAATCAGAAGGACGGATACCGCGAGGCCCAGGTAATCCTCCAATCATATGTGGGCGTGTCCTGCGAGGGGCGGTGCTTCTAGGGGGTCAGATGGGACCTTTATTGTACAGGGTGGGGGAGGGGAATCAGGCTCTCTGGGGGGCGGGGCTCCCTCTTCTCCCCTCCCCTGAGCTGTGACACTCTCTTCCCCCGCAGATCCTGATCTGTGATATAAAGGACAGTCTGACGCGGGACTTCCGGGAGATGCGGGACTATCTGGAGAAGCAGGAGCGCGCCTCCTTCTGGAGGATGCAGGAGGAGAAGGACGCCGCGCAGAGGGCCACGTCCCAGGAGGTGCAAATCTTCATGGCGGAGATCGATCGGATGAGGAAGGAGAAGGCGGAGCTTCAGGAGTGTATAGAAAATGATTGGATGGGAGTTCTGAAGGTGAGTCTGCCGGACCCAGAGCACTGCGGAACGTTCATGTCCGTCTATCCGGAACGTTCCCGCCCCATCTATCCGGAACGTTCCCGCCCCATCCATCCGGAACGCTCCCGCCCCACCTATCCGGAACGTTCCCGCCCCATCTATCTGGAACGTTCCCGCCCCATCTATCCGGAACATTCCCGCCCCATCTATCCGGAACGTTCCCGCCCCATCTATCTGGAACGTTCCCTCCCCATCTATCTGGAACGTTCCCGCCCCATCCATCCGGAACGTTCCCGCCCCATCTATCCGGAACGTTCCCGCCCCATCTATCCGGAACGTTCCCGCCCCATCTATCTGGAACGTTCCCTCCCCATCTATCTGGAACGTTCCCGCCCCATCCATCCGGAACGTTCCCGCCCCATCTATCCGGAACGTTCCCGCCCCATCTATCCGGAACGTTCCCGCCCCATCTATCCGGAACGTTCCCGCCCCATCTATCTGGAACGTTCCCTCCCCATCTATCTGGAACGTTCCCGCCCCATCCATCCGGAACGTTCCCGCCCCATCTATCCGGAACGTTCCCGCCCCATCTATCCGGAACGTTCCCGCCCCATCTATCCTGAACATTCCCGCCCCTTCTGTAATGGTCAGGGGTTAACGCCGTTATGATATTTCATTCCACCAACCCACAACAGCTTCCGACACTCCACAATCCAGCAGACACGACCCATTGGATTTCACAGAATAACGAGACACAAGCTCTGTTCTCTGGTTCCAGACAGAATGACTTTAATGGTAAAACTCAGGCTTGTTATATACAGTTAGAAGCCCCAAGAAACAATGGCTTAACTCCACCCACAACATGACACAACGGGTGCTCAATACACATTCCTATAGATAATGACATTCAGATAATCTACATGAACTAATTACTAATCATTTACTCAGACGTTCTGACTCCGCGATAAGCTATTCTCACCTGATACACAATACACATTCCTTTAGATAATGACATTCAGATAATCTAAAATGTATCAGGAAGAACCGGGACGGCCGCACTCCAAAAATAAAAATCTGTTCCTTTTTAATAAAAACTGGTCACAACATGGATGTCACAGCAAAAAATCAGGAAAAATCCCAACGCGTTTCACACCCTCATACAGGGCTTATTCATAGCTATCCATGTTGTGACCAGTCTTTATTAAAAGGAACACATTTTTATTTTTGGAGTGCGGCCGTCCCGGTTCTTTCTGATACATTTTTGCATACTATTGCAGCGCCTGCACCCAAGTGTTTGGACTCCACCTTGCAGTTCTCTGGGACCTCTGAGCGGTAAACTTTCATTCAGATAATCTACATGAACTAATTACTAATCATTTACTCAGACGTTCTGACTCCGCGATGAGCTATTCTCACCCGATACACAATACACATTCCTATCGATAATGACATTCAGATAATCTACATGAACTAATTACTAATCATTACTCAGACGTTCTGACTCCGCGATGAGCTATTCTCACCTGATACACATTCCTATCGATAATGACATTCAGATAATCTACATGAACTAATTACTAATCATTTACTCAGACGTTCTGACTCCGCGATAAGCTATTCTCACCTGATACACAATACACATTACTATCGATAATGACATTCAGATAATCTACATGAACTAATTACTAATCATTTACCCAGACGTTCTGACTCCGCGATAAGCTATTCTCACCGGATACACAATACACATTCCTATCGATAATGACATTCAGATAATCTACATGAACGAATTACTAATCATTTACTCAGACGTTCTGACTCCGCGATGAGCTATTCTCACCTGATACACAATACACATTCCTATCGATAATGACATTCAGATAATCTACATGAACGAATTACTAATCATTTACTCAGACGTTCTGACTCCGCGATGAGCTATTCTCACCTGATACACAATACACATTCCTATCGATAATGACATTCAGATAATCTACATGAACTAGTTACTAGTCATTACTCAGACGTTCCGACTCCGCGATGATCTATTCTCACCTGATACACATTCCTTTGTAGACGTAATTGACATGCTAATTCACTACAGCTGAAAAGTCAGACATCTGACCTTTCCGACTGCCAACCCCCAACACATCTATCATCCATAGACTTTCACACCATGAAATCTCTTAGGAGCCAGACTCGATTAACACCTCAACAGTCTGTGTGTCCCCACATGAATGAGTCACTCTCCTATTGACCTGTTGGGGCCAGAATTAACCACCTGTAATATTCCAAGATATCCTGCAATACATGAATGAGTCAGGCCCCGTACACATGACCGGATCTGTCCGCTGGGATTTATCCGCGGATCAGTTCCAGCGGACAAATCCGGTCGTGTGTAGGCCCGAGCGGACATTTGTCCAGCCGACGGTTTTCCAGCGGATAAAAATTTCTTAGCATGCTACAAAATCTATCCGCTGGAATCCTGTCCTTCGGACTTATCCGGTCGTCTGTACAGACTCACCGGATAAGTCCGTCCGATCCCCATCCCTCGCGTGCGTCGAAATGATTCGACGCATGCGTGGAAGGGTTTACCTTCCAGGGTCGCGCACGTTGCTGCGTCATCGTCGCGGCGAAGGCGCGGCCACGTCACCGCGGATGTTTTCCGCGGGGATTTTGATCCGATGGTGTGTACAGCCATCAGATCAAAATCCGCCAGCGGACATATCCGATGGAAACGGTCTGGCGGACCGTTTTCATGGGATATCCGCCTGTGTGTACAAGGCCTTATTCTCCTATTGACCTGTTGGGGTCAGAATTATCCACCTGTAATATTCCAAGATCTCCTGCAATACATGAATTATCATTACTGTCCCATCTCATGTAATCCGAGATATCAGTTCTCAGTCACCCTATGCCCCTATCGGACATAGGACGACCCTAGACCCAAGAGTCATTGGTGAGGCTGGCACAGGAGTACCCCCCATCCTTCAAGGGCCTCTGGGTCCCACGGGCCATTCCGTTACACCATCTATCCGGAACGTTCCCGCCCATCTATCCTGAACGTTCCCGCCCCATCTATCCTGAACGTTCCCGCCCCATCTATCCTGAACGTTCCCGCCCCATCTATCGGGAACGTTCCCGCCCCATCTATCCGGAACGTTCCCACCCCATCTATCCGGAACGTTCCCGCCCCATCTATCCTGAACGTTCCCGCCCCATCTATCCTGAACGTTCCCGCCCCATCTATCCGGAACGTTCCCGCCCCATCTATCCGGAACGTTCCCACCCCATCTCTCCGGAACGTTCCCGCCCCATCTATCCGGAACGTTCTCTCCCCATCTATCCGGAACGTTCCCACCCCATCTCTCCGGAACGTTCCCGCCCCATCTATCCGGAACGTTCTCTCCCCATCTATCCGGAACGTTCCCACCCCATCTCTCCGGAACGTTCCCGCCCATCTATCCTGAACGTTCCCGCCCCATCTATCCTGAACGTTCCCGCCCATCTATCCTGAACGTTCCCGCCCCATCTATCCAGGAACGTTCCCGCCCCATCTATCCTGAACGTTCCCGCCCATCTATCCGGAACGTTCCCGCCCCATCTATCCGGAACGTTCCCTCCCCATCTATCCGGAACGTTCTCTCCCCATCTATCCGGAACGTTCCCGCCCCATCTATCCGGAACGTTCCCTCCTCATCTATCCGGAACGTTCCCGCCCTATCTATCCGGAACGTTCCCGCCCCATCTATCCGGAACGTTCCCTCCTCATCTATCCGGAACGTTCCCGCCCTATCTATCCGGAACGTTCCCGCCCCATCTATCCGGAACGTTCTCTCTCCATCTATCCGGAACGTTCTCTCCCCATCTATCCGGAACGTTCTCTCCCCATCTATCCGGAACGTTCCCGCCCATCTATCCTGAACGTTCCCGCCCCATCTATCCTGAACGTTCCCGCCCCATCTATCCGGAACGTTCCCGCCCCATCTACCGGAACGTTCCCGCCCCATCTATCCGGAACGTTCCCGCCCCATCTATCCAGGAACGTTCCCGCCCCATCTATCCGGAACGTTCTCTCTCCATCTATCCGGAACGTTCTCTCCCCATCTATCCGGAACGTTCCCGCCCCATCTATCCGGAACGTTCCCGCCCCATCTATCCGGAACGTTCCCGCCCCACCTATCCGGAACGTTCCCGCCCCATCTATCCGGAACGTTCTCTCTCCATCTATCCGGAACGTTCTCTCCCCATCTATCCGGAACGTTCCCGCCCCATCTATCCGGAACGTTCCCTCCTCATCTATCCGGAACGTTCCCGCCCTATCTATCCGGAACGTTCCCGCCCCATCTATCCGGAACGTTCCCTCCTCATCTATCCGGAACGTTCCCACCCCATCTATCCGGAACGTTCCCGCCCTATCTATCCGGAACGTTCCCGCCCCATCTATCCGGAACGTTCCCGCCCCATCTATCCAGGAACGTTACCGCCCCATCTATGCGGAACGTTCTCTCCCCATCTATCCAGGAACGTTCCCGCCCCATCTATCCAGGAACGTTCCCGCCCCAACTATCCGGAACGTTCCCGTCCCATCTATCCGGAACGTTCCCTCCCCATCTATCCGGAACGTTCCCGCCCATCTATCCAGGAACGTTCCCGCCCCATCTATCCAGAACGTTCCCGCCCCATCTATCCGCCCTATCTATCCGGAACGTTCCCGCCCCATCTATCCGGAACGTTCCCGCCCCATCTATCCAGGAACGTTACCGCCCCATCTATGCGGAACGTTCTCTCCTCATCTATCCGGAACGTTCCCGCCCCATCTATCCTGAACGTTCCCGCCCCATCTATCCGCCCCATCTATCCGGAACGTTCCCGCCCCATCTATCCGCCCCATCTATCCGGAACGTTCCCGCCCCATCTATCCGGAACGTTCCCTCCCCATCTATCTGGAACGTTCCCGCCCCATCTATCCGGAACGTTCTCTCCCCATCTATCCGGAACGTTCCCACCCCATCTCTCCGGAACGTTCCCGCCCATCTATCCGGAACGTTCCCGCCCCATCTATCCTGAACGTTCCCGCCCATCTATCCTGAACGTTCCCGCCCCATCTATCCGGAACGTTCCCTCCTCATCTATCCGGAACGTTCCCACCCCATCTATCCGGAACGTTCCCGCCCATCTATCCGGAACGTTCCCGCCCCATCTATCCGGAACGTTCCCGCCCCATCTACCGGAACGTTCCCGCCCCATCTATCCGGAACGTTCCCGCCCCATCTATCCAGGAACGTTCCCGCCCCATCTATCCGGAACGTTCCCTCCTCATCTATCCGGAACGTTCCCGCCCCATCTATCCGGAACGTTCCCTCCTCATCTATCCGGAACGTTCCCACCCCATCTATCCGGAACGTTCCCGCCCTATCTATCCGGAACGTTCCCACCCCATCTATCCGGAACGTTCCCGCCCTATCTATCCGGAACGTTCCCGCCCCATCTATCCGGAACGTTCCCGCCCCATCTATCCAGGAACGTTCCCGCCCCATCTATCCAGGAACGTTCCCGCCCCAACTATCCGGAACGTTCCCGTCCCATCTATCCGGAACGTTCCCTCCCCATCTATCCGGAACGTTCCCGCCCATCTATCCAGGAACGTTCCCGCCCCATCTATCCGGAACGTTCCCGCCCCATCTATCCGGAACGTTCCCGCCCCATCTATCCGCCCCATCTATCCGGAACGTTCCCGCCCCATCTATCCGGAACGTTCCCGCCCCATCTATCCGCCCCATCTATCCGGAACGTTCCCGCCCCATCTATCCGCCCCATCTATCCGGAACGTTCCCGCCCCATCTATCCGGAACGTTCCCGCCCCATCTATCCTGAACGTTCCCGCCCCATCTATCCGCCCCATCTATCCGGAACGTTCCCGCCCCATCTATCCGGAACATTCCCGCCCCATCTATCCGGAACGTTCCCGCCCCATCTATCCGGAACGTTCCCGCCCCATCTATCCGGAACGTTCCCTCCCCATCTATCTGGAACGTTCCCGCCCCATCTATCTGGAACGTTCCCTCCCCATCTATCCGGAACGTTCCCGCCCTATCTATCCGGAACGTTCCCTCCCCATCTATCCTGAACGTTCCAGCCCCATCTATCCTGAACGTTCTCTCCATCTATCCGGAACGTTCCCGCCCCATCTATCCGGATCGTTCTCTCCCCATCTATCCGGAACGTTCCCGCCCATCTATCCAGAACGTTCCCGCCCCATCTATCCGGAACATTCCCGCCCCATCTATCCGGAACGTTCCCGCCCCATCTATCCGGAACATTCCCGCCCCATCTATCCGGAATGTTCCCGCCCCATCTATCCGGAACGTTCCCGCCCCATCTATCCGGAACGTTCCCGCCCCATCTATCCGGAACGTTCTCTGCTGACTGGTTCCGGTTTCTTCCTCTTCCAGCATTCCGGATGGGAAGGGAGCGGCACGCCCTCCTCCTCCTCGCCCAAGAAGCGATACGCCTTCGATGAGAACCGCCTCGTAGACACAACAGACGCCATTTCCAGGATGAAGAAGTCCCTGATGTCTCACCCGCTTCTGGAGCAGGTTCCGTGTCCCCCCAAACAAGGTGAGCTAGCGATCTACCCCCCAGCTTCGTGATTGGTCGTGATTGGTCAGCTTCCAGATAATGCAATTCACAGCCCCAAGGATGTCAGAGGTCGCTGTTCCCGATCACTGGGGACATGACAGAGATCGCTGTTCCCGATCACTGGGGACATGACAGAGATCGCTGTTCCCGATCACTGGGGACATGACAGAGATCGCTGTTCCCGATCACTGGGGACATGACAGAGATCGCTGTTCCCGATCACTGGGGACATGACAGAGATCGCTGTTCCCGATCACTGGGGACATGACAGAGATCGCTGTTCCCGATCACTGGGGACATGACAGAGATCGCTGTTCCTGATCACCGGGGACATGACAGAGATCGCTGTTCCTGATCACTGGGGACATGACAGAGATCGCTGTTCCCGATCACTGGGGACATGACAGAGATCGCTGTTCCCGATCACCGGGGACATGACAGAGATCGCTGTTCCCGATCACTGGGGACATGACAGAGATCGCTGTTCCTGATCACCGGGGACATGACAGAGATCGCTGTTCCTGATCACTGGGGACATGACAGAGATCGCTGTTCCCGATCACTGGGGACATGACAGAGATCGCTGTTCCCGATCACCGGGGACATGACAGAGATCGCTGTTCCTGATCACTGGGGACATGACAGAGATCGCTGTTCCCGATCACCAGGGACATGACAGAGATCGCTGTTCCCGATCACCGGGGACATGACAGAGATCGCTGTTCCCGATCACCGGGGACATGACAGAGATCGCTGTTCCCGATCACCAGGGACATGACAGAGATCGCTGTTCCTGATCACTGGGGACATGACAGAGATCGCTGTTCCCGATCACCGGGGACATGACAGAGATCGCTGTTCCTGATCACTGGGGACATGACAGAGATCGCTGTTCCCGATCACTGGGCACATGACAGAGATCGCTGTTCCTGATCACTGGGGAGATGACAGAGATCGCTGTTCCTGTGGTTAATGAATTGGAGACGGGGAATGTCCCAGAATCCCTCCCTGCAGTGCTCTGGGTGACGCGTTTCGTGCCGTCACGTGACTTTTTTCCCGTATTTTCCAGTGTTTGAGGAGTCGCCGATCTCTCAGACTTCCCCCGGAGGAGTCCAGACGCCGATCACAGAACTTCCAGAGAAAAGTCCGAACAACCTCCTGCAGTGTAAGTACCTACCTCTGTGTCCGCCATTTCTAGGGGTAGGTGATCGGGGCAACTCCCTTCCCATGCAGAGGAATGAAAAGGAAGCGCTCTGTACATAGACTTCCTGTTCATCTATGAATGAACACAGCGAGCGATCGGTACTGATCACTCACTCTGTTCATTCAGAAATGAAAGGGGCCAGTAAATGCCACAACCCTACTCCCCACCCCGTGTACCCCACAGCAGCCACCAGAGGGCATTCCTACGGGGGGGGGGGGGGGCGGGGGAGAAAGATAGTGGGCGGGGGAGATTACTGGAACCACGCCCCCTTTGTGCCTCTCCCTGCAGCAGATAAAAGCTGGCATCTCCTCTTCTCCCTTTGCTGCAGGGAGAGGCACACGGCACGGTTGGATCCAGTAATTGCCCCCCGCCCCTTACCATACCGATCACCCCCTGCTTGTCAGCTGCCAAGGTCCCCCCATTAAACTGATTGGGCCCAGGCCCCCGCCATTGAACTGATTGAGCCCAGCCCCCCAATGAACTGATTGGGCCTATGCCCTCCTATTAAACTGATTGGACCCATGCCCCCGAATGAGCTGATTGGGCCCCCCCCCCCCCCCCATTAAACTGATTGGGCCCTGCCCCCCCTTCCCCATTGAACTGATTGGGCCCATGCCCCCCCACTGAAATTATTGGGCCCAGACCCCCCCCATTGGACTGTTTGAGCCCACGTCCCCCATTGAACTGAGCGGGCCCAGCCCCCCCCATTGAAATGATTGGGCTCATGCCCCCCCATTGAACTGATTGGGCCCAGCCCCCCCCCCATTGGACTGATTGGGCCCAGCCTCCCCCCTCTCCTTGAACTGATTGGGCCCAGCCCCCCCTCTCCTTGAACTGATTGGGCCCAGCCTCCCCCCTCCATTGAACTGATTGGGCCCAGCCCCCCCCCTTTGGACTGATTGGGCTAGGCCCTATAAAGGAGCGCGGTGGTCTCCCCTTATCTTTGGCTCCTCCTACATGTATCTGAAGGTAGGCAGCCTGTCAGGAGAGCGTACCTACCTTCCCTTCCCACAGGGGGCTACAATGTGCGGCACTGATAACATCCTAGGTTGTGGCGGAGTGCCCCTTTGGGGTGGGTGTGGGTACGGTTTGGGGACCGATCCCTATATAGAGGTAGAATAGGACCGGTGATTGCACCCCCCCCCCATATCTCCCTCCTCTGGTTCCTCATGGTTGCTCCGTGTCATTTCAGGGGCCACGCGCCTTTCATTCGATCCGCAGACAGTGAACAGTCGCCTCGCCCTCTCGGAGGACCTGAAAACGGTGAAGGTGACAACCAAGAACGTTGTGTATGAGAAGAGCGATCGGCGCTTTGTCACCAGCCAGGTGCTGTGCTCCCCGGGATTCTCCAGCGGCTGCCATTACTGGGAGCTCAGCATGAAGGACAGCGGGGGCTGGGGGGTGGGGGCCGCCGCCGCCGGGATGGGAAGAGACGGGAAGCTTGGACGGAACCATCTGTCCTGGTGTGTGGAGTGGAGCAAAGACCAGCTGAGCGTCTGGCACAACAACCAGGACCTCCCCGTCGCCCTCCCCCGGCCAATCAACGTCGGCGTTCTCCTCGACTGCCAAGAAAAGGAGCTGAAATTTTACTCCGTCTCCGAGGAGAAGCAGATCCTGATCCACTGCTACCGGATCCAGATCCAGAGCCGCATCTTCCCCGCCGTCTGGCTCTACGGCCTGAAGGCCGGGAACTCCCTGACAATACGAGACTTACAGAGCACCGGCATGTGAGACCAAGGGCCCCAAATACACATGTGAGACCGAGGGGCCCCCCCAAATCCACAGCGTGTGAGACCGAGGAGAAGCAGATCCTGATCCACTGCTACCGGATCCAAATCCAGAGCCGCATCTTCCCCGCCGTCTGGCTCTACGGACTGAAGGCCGGGAACTCCCTGACAATACGAGACTTACAGAGCACCGGCATGTGAGACCGAGGGGCCCCCAACAAATACACATGTGAGACCGAGGGGCCCCAAATCCACATGTGAGACCGAGGGGCCCCAAATCCACATGTGAGACCGAGGAGCCCCCCAAATCCACAGCGTGTGAGACCGAGGGCCCCAAATCCACATGTGAGACCGAGGGGCCCCCCAAATCCACAGCGTGTGAGACCGAGGGCCCCAAATACACATGTGAGACCGAGGGGTCCCCCAAATCCACAGCGTGTGAGACCGAGGAGAAGCAGATCCTGATCCACTGCTACCGGATCCAGATCCAGAGCCGCATCTTCCCCGCCGTCTGGCTCTACGGCCTGAAAGCCGGGAACTCCCTGACAATACGAGACTTACAGAGCACCGGCATGTGAGACCGAGGGGCCCCCCCCCCAAATACACAGAATGTGAGACCGAGGGGCCCCCCCCAAATACACAGAATGTGAGACCGAGGGGCCCCCCCCAAATACACAGAATGTGAGACCGAGGGGTCCCCCCCAAATACACAGAATGTGAGACCGAGGGGTCCCCCCCCCAAATACACAGAATGTGAGACCGAGGGGCCCCCCAAATCCACAGCATGTGAGACCGAGGGGCCACCCAAATCCACAGCATGTGAGACCGAGGGGCCCCCCAAATCCACAGAATGTGAGACCGAGGAGAAGCAGATCCTGATCCACTGCTACCGGATCCAGATCCAGAGCCGCATCTTCCCCGCCGCCTGGCTCTACGGTCTGAGGGCCGGGAACTCCCTGACAATACGAGACTTACAGAGCACCGGCATGTGAGACCGAGGGGCCCCAAATCCACATGTGGGATCAAAGGGCCCCCCAAATCCACATGTGGGATCAAAGGGCCCACCAAATACACATGTGGGATCAAAGGGCCCCCCAAATACACAGCGTGTGAGACCGAGGGCCCCCAAATCCACATGTGGGATCAAAGGGCCCCCCAAATACACAGAATGTGAGATAGAGGGGACCCCCCCAAATACACAGAATGTGAGACCGAGGGCCCCCAAATCCACATGTGACACCGAGGGCCCCCCCAAATACACATGTGGGATCAAAGGGCCCCCCAAATCCACAGCATGTGAGACCAAGGGGCCCCCCAAATACACAGAATGTGAGACCGAGGGCCCCCCCCAAATACACAGCATGTGAGACCGAGGGCCCCCCCCCCCCCAAATACACAGCATGTGAGACCGAGGGCCCCCCCCCCAAATACACAGCATGTGAGACCGAGGGCCCCCAAATCCACATGTGAGACCGAGGGCCCCCCCCAAATACACATGTGGGATCAAAGGGCCCCCCAAATCCACAGCATGTGAGACCAAGGGGCCCCCCAAATACACAGAATGTGAGACCGAGGGGCCCCCCAAATCCACAGCGTGTGAGACCGAGGGCCCCCCCCAAATACACAGCATGTGAGACCGAGGGGTCCCCCCCCCCAAATCCACAGAATGTGAGACCGAGGGGCCCCCCAAATCCACAGCATGTGAGACCGAGGGGCCCCCCAAATCCACAGCATGTGAGACCACGGGCCCCCCCCCCCAAATACACATGTGGGATCAAAGAGCCCCCCAAATCCACAGCATGTGAGACCGAAGGGCCCCCCAAATCCACAAATTGTGAGACCGAGGGGCCCCCAAATACACAGAATGTGGGATCAAGGGGTCCCCCAAATACACAAAATGTGAGATCGAGGGGCCCCCCCAAATCTACAGCATGTGGGACAGAGGGGTGCACTTTGCAGACACCCCCCAAATGCACTTCCTTTGATGTCATTCCCTTCCTTTCTGTTACGTCACTGCCTTCCTTCCTGTGATGTCACTCCCTTCCTTCCTGTGATGTCACTCCCTTCCTTCCTGTTACGTCACTCCCTTCCTTCCTGTTACGTCACTCCCTTCCTTCCTTCCTGTGATGTCTCTTCCTTCCTTCCTGTTACGTCACTCCCTTCCTTCCTGTTACGTCACTCCCTTCCTTCCTGTTACGTCACTCCCTTCCTTCCTTCCTTCCTGTGATGTCTCTTCCTTCCTTCCTGTGATGTCACTCCCTTCCTTCCTGTTACGTCACTCCCTTCCTTCCTTCCTGTGATGTCTCTTCCTTCCTTCCTGTGATGTCTCTTCCTTCCTTCCTGTGATGTCACTCCCTTCCTTCCTTCCTTCCTGTGATGTCTCTTCCTTCCTTCCTGTTACGTCACTCCCTTCCTTCCTTCCTTCCTGTGATGTCTCTTCCTTCCTTCCTGTTACGTCTCTCCCTTCCTTCCTTCCTTCCTGTGATGTCTCTTCCTTCCTTCCTGTTACGTCACTCCCTTCCTTCCTTCCTTCCTGTGATGTCTCTTCCTTCCTTCCTGTTACGTCACTCCCTTCCTTCCTTCCTTCCTGTGATGTCTCTTCCTTCCTTCCTGTTACGTCACTCCCTTCCTTCCTTCCTTCCTGTGATGTCTCTTCCTTCCTTCCTGTTACGTCACTCCCTTCCTTCCTTCCTTCCTTCCTGTGATGTCTCTTCCTTCCTTCCTGTTACGTCACTCCCTTCCTTCCTGTTACATCACTCCCTTCCTTCCTGTTACGTCACTCCCTTCCTTCCTGTGATGTCTCTTCCTTCCTTCCTGTGATGTCACTCCCTTCCTTCCTGTTACGTCACTCCCTTCCTTCCTTCCTTCCTGTGATGTCTCTTCCTTCCTTCCTGTTACGTCACTCCCTTCCTTCCTTCCTTCCTGTGATGTCTCTTCCTTCCTTCCTGTTACGTCACTCCCTTCCTTCCTTCCTTCCTGTGATGTCTCTTCCTTCCTTCCTGTTACGTCACTCCCTTCCTTCCTTCCTTCCTTCCTTCCTGTGATGTCTCTTCCTTCCTTCCTGTTACGTCACTCCCTTCCTTCCTTCCTTCCTGTGATGTCTCTTCCTTCCTTCCTGTTACGTCACTCCCTTCCTTCCTTCCTTCCTTCCTTCCTGTGATGTCTCTTCCTTCCTTCCTGTTACGTCACTCCCTTCCTTCCTGTTACATCACTCCCTTCCTTCCTGTTACGTCACTCCCTTCCTTCCTGTTACGTCACTCCCTTCCTTCCTGTGATGTCTCTTCCTTCCTTCCTGTGATGTCACTCCCTTCCTTCCTGTTACGTCACTCCCTTCCTTCCTGTTACGTCACTCCCTTCCTTCCTTCCTGTGATGTCTCTTCCTTCCTTCCTGTGATGTCTCTTCCTTCCTTCCTGTGACGTCACTCCCTTCCTTCCTGTTACGTCACTCCCTTCCTTCCTGTTACGTCACTCCCTTCCTTCCTGTTACGTCACTCCCTTCCTTCCTGTGACGTCACTCCCTTCCTTCCTGTTACGTCACTCCCTTCCTTCCTTCCTGTGATGTCTCTTCCTTCCTTCCTGTGATGTCACTCCCTTCTTCCTTCCTGTGATTTCTCTTACTTCCTTCCAGTGATGTCACTCCCTTCCTGTGATGTCACTCCCTTCCAGTGATGTCACTCCCTTCCAGTGATGTCACTCCCTTCCTTCCTTCCTTCCTTTGATGTCACTCTCTTCCAGTGATGTCACTCCCTTCCTTCCTTCCTGTTACGTCACTTCCTTCCTTCCTGTTACGTCACTCCCTTCCTTCCTGTGATGTCACTCCCTTCCTTCCTGTGATGTCACTCCCTTCTTTCCTGTGACGTCACTCCCTTCCTTCCTGTAATGTCACTCTCTTCTTTCCTGTGACGTCACTCCGTTCCTTCCTGTGACGTCACTCCCTTCCTTCCTGTGACGTCACTCCCTTCTTTCCTGTGACGTCACTCCCTTCTTTCCTGTGACGTCACTCCCTTCCTTCCTGTGACGTCACTCCGTTCCTTCCTGTGACGTCACTCCCTTCCTTCCTGTGACGTCACTCCCTTCCTTCCTGTGACGTCACTCCGTTCCTTCCGGTGACGTCACTCCCTTCCTTCCTTCCTTCCTGTGACGTCACTCCCTTCCTTCCTGTGACGTCACTCCCTTCCTTCCTGTGACGTCACTCCCTTCCTTCCTTCCTGTGACGTCACTCCCTTCCTTCCTGTGACGTCACTCCCTTCCTTCCTGTGACGTCACTCCCTTCCTTCCTGTGACGTCACTTCCTTTCCTTTTTTGTGAAATCATTGGAATGTACTTAATATCTTGGTGACGCGGTGTCACAAGTAAAGGAAGTTGTAGTATTTCTTTGTGGTGGGGACAGGGAACTTATTTCTATATACAGTATATATAGCAGAGTTGGGGGAGGGGAATCTGTTAGTTTTGGTGTCTTCCTGTTCTTGGGACACCGGCACCCTCTAATTTTTTTTGTCCTTGTGTCACCAGAACAGGAAATGAGGGGAAATCTATCCAATGGGGACACTTACAGTGCCAAGTTCTGTAAATGATTTCTGGAACCCGGCTGATTTGTTTCTGATTAATAAACTTTGGAATGTTTTTGTTCGTTTTAGAAAAATTCAATAAAATGATTGACTCCGCCTTTATTTCCTGTGTAATGACTCCGCCTTTATTTCCTGTGTAATGACTCCGCCTTTATTTCCTGTGTAATGACTCCGCCTTTAATTCCCGTGTAATGACTCCGCCTTTATTTCCTGTGTAACGACTCCGCCTTTATTTCCTGTGTAACGACTCCGCCTTTATTTCCTGTGTAACGACTCCGCCTTTATTTCCTGTGTAACGACTCCGCCTTTATTTCCTGTGTAACGACTCCGCCTTTATTTCCTGTGTAACGACTCCGCCTTTATTTCCTGTGTAAGGACTCCGCCTTTAATTCCTGTGTAATGACTCCGCCTTTATTTCCTGTGTAAGGACTCCGCCTTTATTTTCTGTGTAATGACTCCGCCTTTATTTCCTGTGTAATGACTCCGCCTTTATTTCCTGTGTAACGACTCCGTCTTTATTTCCTGTGTAACGACTCCGTCTTTATTTCCTGTGTAATGACTCCGCCTTTATTTCCTGTGTAACGACTCCGCCTTTATTTCCTGTGTAACGACTCCGCCTTTATTTCCCGTGTAATGACTCCGCCTTTATTTCCCGTGTAATGACTCCGCCTTTATTTCCCGTGTAATGACTCCGCCTTTATTTCCCGTGTAATGACTCCGCCTTTATTTCCTGTGTAATGACTCCGCCTTTATCTCCCGTGTAATGACTCCGCCTTTAATTCCTGTGTAATGACTCCGCCTTTAATTCCTGTGTAATGACTCCGCCTTTATTTCCAGTGTAATGACTCTGCCTTTAATTCCTGTGTAATGACTCCGCCTTTAATTCCCGTGTAATGACTCCGCCTTTATTTCCCGTGTAATGACTCCGCCTTTATTTCCCGTGTAACGACTCCGCCTTTATTTCCTGTGTAATGACTCCGCCTTTATCTCCCGTGTAATGACTCCGCCTTCATTTCCCGTGTAATGACTCCGCCTTTATTTCCCGTGTAATGACTCCGCCTTTATTTCCCGTGTAATGACTCCGCCTTTATTTCCTGTGTAATGACTCCGCCTTTATTTCCTGTGTAACGACTCCGCCTTTATTTCCTGTGTAACGACTCCGCCTTTATTTCCTGTGTAACGACTCCGCCTTTATTTCCTGTGTAACGACTCCGCCTTTATTTCCTGTGTAACGACTCCGCCTTTATTTCCTGTGTAACGACTCCGCCTTTATTTCCTGTGTAACGACTCCGCCTTTATTTCCTGTGTAACGACTCCGTCTTTATTTCCTGTGTAACGACTCCGCCTTTATTTCCTGTGTAACGACTCCGCCTTTATTTCCTGTGTAACGACTCCGCCTTTATTTCCTGTGTAACGACTCCGCCTTTATTTCCTGTGTAACGACTCCGCCTTTATTTCCTGTGTAATGACTCCGCCTTTATTTCCTGTGTAATGACTCTGCCTTTATTTCCTGTGTAATGACTCCGCCTTTATTTCCTGTGTAACGACTCCGTCTTTATTTCCTGTGTAATGACTCCGCCTTTATTTCCTGTGTAATGACTTTGTCCCGGATTCACAAAGCACTTAAGCCGACGTATCTCAAGATACGCCACGTAAGTGCAAATATGCGCCGTCGTATCTGTGCGCCGGACCCACAAACTAAGATACGCCTAAAAACAGGCTTCATCCCGCTGACGTAACTTGCCTACGCCGGCGTAGAGTGGGCGCACATTTACGCCGGACGCATGGTGGCGCTTCCATTGATTAGCCATTCAAATATGCAAATGAGGAAAATACGGCGATTCACGAACCTGCGTGCGACCGACACAGGCTACGACTGGTGCGCGTAAGTTGTACGTCCGGCGTAAAGTTAAGCCCCATAAAGGAGGTGTAACCCAGCAGGAGACATGCTCAGGTCTGCACCAGGGAACTCAAGCCGGTGTATTTTACGTAATTTACGTTGGACGAGTGTCTGGCTGGGCGTAGGTTACGTTCATGGCGCAGGCAGTGATCCGGCGTATCTTAGGCAGTTGTTCCGACGTGGTTGTGAGCATGCGCACGGGGATGCGCCAACGACACGACGCATGCGCACTTCGTTAAACGTACTTGTCTGGCTCTCCAACCATCATTTGCATGGGGCAAGCCCACTTCCACCTACGCCGGCCTGCGCCTTTGAAACCTACGCCACGCCGTGTGTGTACATCTAGGAGGGGGAAGGGCTGTGTGTAGATCTAGGAGGGGGAGGGGCTGTGTGTACATCTAGGAGGGGAGGGGCTGTGTGTACATCTAGGAGGGGAGGGGCTGTGTGTACATCTAGGAGGGGGAGGGGCTGTGTGTACATCTAGGAGGGGGAGGGGCTGTGTGTACATCTAGGAGGGGGAGGGGCTGTGTGTACATCTAGGAGGGGGGAAGGGCTGTGTGTACATCTAGGAGGGGGAGGGGCTGTGTTTACATCTAGGAGGGGGAGGGGCTGTGTGTACATCTAGGAGGGGAGGGGCTGTGTGTACATCTAGGAGGGGAGGGGCTGTGTGTACATCTAGGAGGGGGAGGGGCTGTGTGTACATCTAGGAGGGGGAAGGGCTGTGTGTAGATCTAGGAGGGGGAGGGGCTGTGTGTAGATCTAGGAGGGGGAGGGGCTGTGTGTACATCTAGGAGGGGAGGGGCTGTGTGTACATCTAGGAGGGGGAGGGGCTGTGTGTACATCTAGGAGGGGGAAGGGCTGTGTGTACATCTAGGAGGGGGAGGGGCTGTGTGTACATCTAGGAGGGGGGAAGGGCTGTGTGTACATCTAGGAGGGGGAGGGGCTGTGTTTACATCTAGGAGGGGGAGGGGCTGTGTGTACATCTAGGAGGGGGAGGGGGCTGTGTGTACATCTAGGAGGGGAGGGGCTGTGTGTACATCTAGGAGGGGGAGGGGGCTGTGTGTACATCTAGGAGGGGAGGGGCTGTGTGTACATCTAGGAGGGGGAGGGGCTGTGTGTACATCTAGGAGGGGGGGGGGGCTGTGTGTACATCTAGGAGGGGGAGGGGCTGTGTGTACATCTAGGAGGGGAGGGGCTGTGTGTACATCTAGGAGGGGAGGGGCTGTGTGTACATCTAGGAGGGGGAGGGGCTGTGTGTACATCTAGGAGGGGGAGGGGCTGTGTGTACTTCTAGGAGGGGGAGGGGCTGTGTGTACATCTAGGAGGGGAGGGGCTGTGTGTACTTCTAGGAGGGGGAGGGGCTGTGTGTACATCTAGGAGGGGGAGGGGCTGTGTGTACATCTAGGAGGGGGAGGGGCTGTGTGTACATCTAGGAGGGGAGGGGCTGTGTGTACTTCTAGGAGGGGGAGGGGCTGTGTGTACATCTAGGAGGGGGAGGGGCTGTGTGTACATCTAGGAGGGGAGGGGCTGTGTGTACATCTAGGAGGGGGAGGGGCTGTGTGTACATCTAGGAGGGGGAGGGGCTGTGTGTACATCTAGGAGGGGAGGGGCTGTGTGTACATCTATGAGGGGGAGGGGCTGTGTGTACTTCTAGGAGGGGGAGGGGCTGTGTGTACATCTAGGAGGGGAGGGGCTGTGTGTACATCTAGGAGGGGAGGGGCTGTGTGTACATCTAGGAGGGGGAGGGGCTGTGTGTACTTCTAGGAGGGGGAGGGGCTGTGTGTACATCTGAGGGGGAGGGGCTGTGTGTACATCTAGGAGGGGGAGGGGCTGTGTGTACATCTAGGAGGGGGAGGGGCTGTGTGTACATCTAGGAGGGGAGGGGCTGTGTGTACATCTAGGAGGGGGAGGGGGCTGTGTGTACATCTAGGAGGGGGAGGGGCTGTGTGTACATCTAGGAGGGGAGGGGCTGTGTGTACATCTAGGAGGGGGAGGGGCTCTGTTTACATCTGAGGGGGAGGGGCTGTGTGTACATCTGAGGGGGAGGGGCTGTGTGTACATCTAGGAGGGGAGGGGCTGTGTGTACATCTAGGAGGGGGAGGGGCTGTGTGTACATCTAGGAGGGGAGGGGCTGTGTGTACATCTAGGAGGGGAGGGGCTGTGTGTACATCTAGGAGGGGGAGGGGCTGTGTGTACATCTAGGAGGGGAGGGGCTGTGTGTACATCTAGGAGGGGGAGGGGCTGTGTGTACATCTAGGAGGGGAGGGGCTGTGTGTACATCTAGGAGGGGGAGGGGCTCTGTTTACATTTAGGAGGGGGAGGGGCTGTGTGTACATCTAGGAGGGGGAGGGGCTGTGTTGACATCTAGGAGGGGGAGGGGCTCTGTTTACATTTAGGAGGGGGAGGGGCTGTGTGTACATCTAGGAGGGGAGGGGCTGTGTGTAAATCTAGGAGGGGGAGGGGCTGTGTTGACATCTAGGAGGGGGAGGGGCTGTGTGTACATCTAGGAGGGGGAGGGGCTGTGTTCACATCTAGGAGGGGGAGGGGCTGTGTTTACATCTAGGAGGGGAGGGGCTGTGTGTACATCTAGGAGGGGGAGGGGCTGTGTGTAGATCTAGGAGGGGGAGGGGCTCTGTTTACATCTAGGAGGGGGAGGGGCTGTGTGTACATCTAGGAGGGGGAGGGGCTGTGTGTACATCTAGGAGGGGGAGGGGCTGTGTGTACATCTAGGAGGGGGAAGGGCTGTGTGTACATCTAGGAGGGGGAGGGGCTGTGTTTACATCTAGGAGGGGGAGGGGCTGTGTGTACATCTAGGAGGGGGAGGGGGCTGTGTGTACATCTAGGAGGGGAGGGGCTGTGTGTACATCTAGGAGGGGGAGGGGCTGTGTGTACATCTAGGAGGGGAGGGGCTGTGTGTACATCTAGGAGGGGGAGGGGCTGTGTGTACTTCTAGGAGGGGGAGGGGCTGTGTGTACATCTGAGGGGGAGGGGCTGTGTGTACTTCTAGGAGGGGGAGGGGCTGTGTGTACATCTAGGAGGGGGAGGGGCTGTGTGTACATCTAGGAGGGGAGGGGCTGTGTGTACTTCTAGGAGGGGGAGGGGCTGTGTGTACATCTAGGAGGGGAGGGGCTGTGTGTACATCTAGGAGGGGGAGGGGCTGTGTGTACATCTAGGAGGGGAGGGGCTGTGTGTACATCTAGGAGGGGAGGGGCTGTGTGTACATCTAGGAGGGGGAGGGGCTGTGTGTACTTCTAGGAGGGGGAGGGGCTGTGTGTACATCTAGGAGGGGAGGGGCTGTGTGTACTTCTAGGAGGGGGAGGGGCTGTGTGTACATCTAGGAGGGGAGGGGCTGTGTGTACATCTAGGAGGGGGAGGGGCTGTGTGTACATCTAGGAGGGGAGGGGCTGTGTGTACATCTAGGAGGGGAGGGGCTGTGTGTACATCTAGGAGGGGGAGGGGCTGTGTGTACTTCTAGGAGGGGGAGGGGCTGTGTGTACATCTGAGGGGGAGGGGCTGTGTGTACATCTAGGAGGGGGAGGGGCTGTGTGTACATCTAGGAGGGGAGGGGCTGTGTGTACATCTAGGAGGGGGAGGGGGCTGTGTGTACATCTAGGAGGGGGAGGGGCTGTGTGTACATCTAGGAGGGGGAGGGGCTGTGTGTACATCTAGGAGGGGAGGGGCTGTGTTTACATCTGAGGGGGAGGGGCTGTGTGTACATCTGAGGGGGAGGGGCTGTGTGTACATCTAGGAGGGGAGGGGCTGTGTGTACATCTAGGAGGGGGAGGGGCTGTGTGTACATCTAGGAGGGGGAGGGGGGCTGTGTGTACATCTAGGAGGGGGAGGGGCTGTGTGTACTTCTAGGAGGGGGAGGGGCTGTGTGTACATCTAGGAGGGGAGGGGCTGTGTGTACTTCTAGGAGGGGGAGGGGCTGTGTGTACATCTAGGAGGGGAGGGGCTGTGTGTACATCTAGGAGGGGGAGGGGCTGTGTGTACATCTAGGAGGGGAGGGGCTCTGTTTACATTTAGGAGGGGGAGGGGCTGTGTGTACATCTAGGAGGGGGAGGGGCTGTGTGTAAATCTAGGAGGGGGAGGGGCTGTGTTGACATCTAGGAGGGGGAGGGGGGCTGTGTGTAGATCTAGGAGGGGGAGGGGCTGTGTTTACATCTAGGAGGGGGAGGGGCTCTGTTTACATTTAGGAGGGGGAGGGGCTGTGTGTACATCTAGGAGGGGAGGGGCTGTGTGTACATCTAGGAGGGGGAGGGGCTGTGTTTACATCTAGGAGGGGGAGGGGCTCTGTTTACATTTAGGAGGGGGAGGGGCTGTGTGTACATCTAGGAGGGGGAGGGGCTGTGTGTAGATCTAGGAGGGGGAGGGGCTGTGTGTAAATCTAGGAGGGGGAGGGGCTGTGTTGACATCTAGGAGGGGGAGGGGCTGTGTGTACATCTAGGAGGGGGAGGGGCTGTGTGTACATCTAGGAGGGGGAGGGGCTGTGTGTAAATCTAGGAGGGGGAGGGGCTGTGTTGACATCTAGGAGGGGGAGGGGCTGTGTGTACATCTAGGAGGGGGAGGGGCTGTGTTTACATCTAGGAGGGGGAGGGGATGTGTGTACATCTAGGAGGGGAAGGGCTGTGTGTACATCTAGGAGGGGGAGGGGCTGTGTGTACATCTAGGAGGGGGAGGGGCTGTGTTCACATCTAGGAGGGGGAGGGGCTGTGTTTACATCTAGGAGGGGAGGGGCTGTGTGTACATCTAGGAGGGGGAGGGGCTGTGTGTAGATCTAGGAGGGGGAGGGGCTCTGTTTACATCTAGGAGGGGGAGGGGCTGTGTGTACATCTAGGAGGGGGAGGGGCTGTGTGTACATCTAGGAGGGGGAGGGGCTGTGTGTACATCTAGGAGGGGGAGGGGCTGTGTGTACATCTAGGAGGGGGAGGGGCTGTGTGTACATCTAGGAGGGGAGGGGCTGTGTGTAGATCTAGGAGGGGGAGGGGCTGTGTGTACATCTAGGAGGGGAGGGGCTGTGTGTACATCTAGGAGGGGAGGGGCTGTGTGTACATCTAGGAGGGGAGGGGCTGTGTGTACATCTAGGAGGGGGAGGGGCTGTGTGTAGATCTAGGAGGGGGAGGGGCTGTGTGTACATCTAGGAGGGGAGGGGCTGTGTGTACATCTAGGAGGGGAGGGGCTGTGTGTACATCTATGAGGGGGAGGGGCTGTGTGTACATCTAGGAGGGGGAGGGGCTGTGTGTACATCTAGGAGGGGGAGGGGCTGTGTTTACATCTAGGAGGGGAGGGGCTGTGTGTACTTCTAGGAGGGGGAGGGGCTGTGTGTACATCTAGGAGGGGGAGGGGCTGTGTTTACATCTAGGAGGGGGAGGGGCTCTGTTTACATTTAGGAGGGGGAGGGGCTGTGTGTACATCTAGGAGGGGCTCTGTTTACATTTAGGAGGGGGAGGGGCTGTGTGTACATCTAGGAGGGGGAGGGGCTGTGTGTACATCTAGGAGGGGGAGGGGCTGTGTGTAAATCTAGGAGGGGGAGGGGCTGTGTTGACATCTAGGAGGGGGAGGGGCTCTGTTTACATTTAGGAGGGGGAGGGGCTGTGTGTACATCTAGGAGGGGCTCTGTTTACATTTAGGAGGGGGAGGGGCTGTGTGTACATCTAGGAGGGGAGGGGCTGTGTGTACATCTAGGAGGGGGGCTGTGTTTACATCTAGGAGGGGGAGGGGCTCTGTTTACATTTAGGAGGGGCTGTGTGTACATCTAGGAGGGGGAGGGGCTGTGTGTAAATCTAGGAGGGGGAGGGGCTGTGTTGACATCTAGGAGGGGGAGGGGCTGTGTGTACATCTAGGAGGGGGAGGGGCTGTGTTTACATCTAGGAGGGGGAGGGGCTGTGTGTACATCTAGGAGGGGAGGGGCTGTGTTTACATCTAGGAGGGGGAGGGGCTCTGTTTACATTTAGGAGGGGGGGGGGGCTGTGTTTACATCTAGGAGGGGGAGGGGCTCTGTTTACATTTAGGAGGGGGAGGGGCTGTGTTTACATCTAGGAGGGGGAGGGGCTGTGTGTACATCTAGGAGGGGGAGGGGCTGTGTGTACATCTAGGAGGGGGAGGGGCTGTGTTTACATCTAGGATGGGGAGGGGCTGTGTGTACATCTAGGAGGGGGAGGGGCTGTGTGTACATCTAGGAGGGGGAAGGGCTGTGTGTACTTCTAGGAGGGGGAGGGGCTGTGTGTACATCTAGGAGGGGGAGGGGCTGTGTTTACATCTAGGAGGGGGAGGGGCTCTGTTTACATTTAGGAGGGGGAGGGGCTGTGTGTACATCTAGGAGGGGCTCTGTTTACATTTAGGAGGGGGAGGGGCTGTGTGTACATCTAGGAGGGGGAGGGGCTGTGTGTACATCTAGGAGGGGGAGGGGCTGTGTGTACATCTAGGAGGGGGAGGGGCTGTGTTTACATCTAGGAGGGGGAGGGGCTCTGTTTACATTTAGGAGGGGGAGGGGCTGTGTGTACATCTAGGAGGGGCTCTGTTTACATTTAGGAGGGGGAGGGGCTGTGTGTACATCTAGGAGGGGGAGGGGCTGTGTGTAAATCTAGGAGGGGGAGGGGCTGTGTTGACATCTAGGAGGGGGAGGGGCTCTGTTTACATTTAGGAGGGGGAGGGGCTGTGTGTACATCTAGGAGGGGCTCTGTTTACATTTAGGAGGGGGAGGGGCTGTGTGTACATCTAGGAGGGGAGGGGCTGTGTGTACATCTAGGAGGGGGAGGGGCTGTGTTTACATCTAGGAGGGGGAGGGGCTCTGTTTACATTTAGGAGGGGGAGGGGCTGTGTGAGGGGCTGTGTGTACATCTAGGAGGGGAGGGGCTGTGTGTAAATCTAGGAGGGGGAGGGGCTGTGTTGACATCTAGGAGGGGGAGGGGCTGTGTGTACATCTAGGAGGGGGAGGGGCTGTGTTTACATCTAGGAGGGGGAGGGGCTGTGTGTACATCTAGGAGGGGAGGGGCTGTGTTTACATCTAGGAGGGGGAGGGGCTCTGTTTACATTTAGGAGGGGGAGGGGCTGTGTTTACATCTAGGAGGGGGAGGGGCTCTGTTTACATTTAGGAGGGGGAGGGGCTGTGTTTACATCTAGGAGGGGGAGGGGCTGTGTGTACATCTAGGAGGGGGAGGGGCTGTGTGTACATCTAGGAGGGGGAGGGGCTGTGTGTACATCTAGGAGGGGGAGGGGCTGTGTGTACATCCGACAATTAGAATAAGTGGGGGGCGGGGCCTGTACAATTGGCGCGGAACATTATAGAAACAAACTGCCCCGTTGCCATGGGAACGTGTACACTTCCGGTAGGAGTGAGACACATGTATGAGTTTGCGCAGCTTTCTTTCCTGACGTCACTTCCGCCCTCAGGGATCCGCACATGCTCAGTTTTCAGGTATGGATTCCGCGCACGCGCAGTGGGAGCTGTCAGGTCAGGCCCCGCCCCCGGGGACGTCAGTGGTCGCGCTGTGCGGAGTGTGTCCCTCTACGGCTGCCGTACTGCAGAGCCGCTGAGAGAGAAGATCCGGGGACTGAGGAGACCATGAAGAAGGACGTCCGAATCCTGCTGGTGGGAGAACGTGAGTGTCCCCTGCATATCCTTCCCCCGGAGTGTCCCCCCTTCATATCATTCCCCCGGAGTGTCCCCCCTTCATATCCTTCCCCCCCGGAGTGTCACCTTCATATCCTTCCCCCGGAGTGTACCCTTAATATCCTTCCCCCGGAGTGTCCCCCCTGCATATCCTTCCCCCCGGAGTGTCCCCTGCATATCCTTCCCCCGGAGTCACAGGAGTGTCCCCTTCATATCCTTCCCCCGGAGTCACAGGAGTGTCCCCTTCATATCCTTCCCCCGGAGTCACAGGAGTGTCCCCCCTGCATATCCTTCCCCCCGGAGTGTCCCCTGCATATCATTCCCCCGGAGTCACAGGAGTGTCCCCTTCATATCCTTCCCCCGGAGTCACAGGAGTGTCACCTTCATATCCTTCCCCCGGAGTGTCCCCCTTCATATCCTTCCCCCGGAGTCACAGGAGTGTCCCCTGCATATCCTTCCCCCGGAGTGTCCCCCCTTCATATCCTTCCCCCCCGGAGTCAGAGGAGCGTCCCCCCTTCATATCCTTCCCCCCGGAGTCAGAGGAGCGTCCCTCCTTCATATCCTTCCCCCCGGAGTCAGAGGAGCGTCCCCCCTTCATATCCTTCCCCCCCAGAGTCAGAGGAGCGTCCCCCCTTCATATCCTTCCCCCCGGAGTCAGAGGAGCGTCCCCCCTTCATATCCTTCCCCCCGGAGTCAGAGGAGCGTCCCCCCTTCATATCCTTCCCCCCGGAGTCAAAGGAGCGTCCCTCCTTTATATCCTTCCCCCCGGAGTCAGAGGAGCGTCCCCCCTTCATATCCTTCCCCCCGGAGTCAGAGGAGCGTCCCCCCTTCATATCCTCCCCCCCGGAGTCAGAGGAGCGTCCCCCCTTCATATCCTTCCCCCCGGAGTCAGAGGAGCGTCCCCCCTTCATATCCTTCCCCCCGGAGTCAAAGGAGCGTCCCCCCTTCATATCCTTCCCCCCGGAGTCAGAGGAGCGTCCCCCCTTCATATCCTTCCCCCCGGAGTCAAAGGAGCGTCCCTCCTTCATATCCTTCCCCCGGAGTCACAGGAGTGTCCCCCCTGCATATCCTTCCCCCCGGAGTGTCCCCTGCATATCATTCCCCCGGAGTCACAGGAGTGTCCCCTTCATATCCTTCCCCCGGAGTCACAGGAGTGTCACCTTCATATCCTTCCCCCGGAGTGTCCCCCTTCATATCCTTCCCCCGGAGTCACAGGAGTGTCCCCTGCATATCCTTCCCCCGGAGTGTCCCCCCTTCATATCCTTCCCCCCGGAGCGTCCCCCCTTCATATCCTTCCCCCCGGAGTCAGAGGAGCGTCCCCCCTTCATATCCTTCCCCCCCAGAGTCAGAGGAGCGTCCCCCCTTCATATCCTTCCCCCCGGAGTCAGAGGAGCATCCCCCCTTCATATCCTTCCCCCCGGAGTCACAGGAGTGTCCCCCCTGCATATCCTTCCCCCCGGAGTGTCCCCCCTTCATATCCTTCCCCCCGGAGTCAGAGGAGCATCCCCCCTTCATATCCTTCCCCCCGGAGTCAGAGGAGCGTCCCCCCTTCATATCCTTCCCCCCCAGAGTCAGAGGAGCATCCCCCCTTCATATCCTTCCCCCCCAGAGTCAGAGGAGCGTCCCCCCTTAATATCCTTCCCCCCCAGAGTCAGAGGAGCGTCCCCCCTTCATATCCTTCCCCCCCAGAGTCAGAGGAGCGTCCCCCCTTCATATCCTTCCCCCCGGAGTCAGAGGAGCGTCCCCCCTTCATATCCTTCCCCCCCCCAGAGTCAGAGGAGCGTCCCCCCTTCATATCCTTCCCCCCCAGAGTCAGAGGACCGTCCCCCCTTCATATCCTTCCCCCCGGAGTCAGAGGAGCGTCCCCCCTTCATATCCTTCCCCCCCAGAGTCAGAGGAGCGTCCCCCCTTCATATCCTTCCCCCATAGTCAGAGGAGCGTCCCCCCTTCATATCCTTCCCCCCGGAGTCAGAGGAGCGTCCCCCCTTCATATCCTTCCCCCCGGAGTCAGAGGAGCGTCCCCCCTTCATATCCTTCCCCCCCAGAGTCAGAGGAGCGTCCCCCCTTCATATCCTTCCCCCCGGAGTCAGAGGAGTCCCCCCTTCATATCCTTCCCCCCGGAGTCAGAGGAGCGTCCCCCCTTCATATCCTTCCCCCATAGTCAGAGGAGCGTCCCCCCTTCATATCCTTCCCCCCGGAGTCAGAGGAGCGTCCCCCCTTCATATCCTTCCCCCCGGAGTCAGAGGAGCGTCCCCCCTTCATATCCTTCCCCCCCAGAGTCAGAGGAGCGTCCCCCCTTCACATCCTTCCCCCCGGAGTCAGAGGAGTCCCCCCTTCATATCCTTCCCCCCGGAGTCAGAGGAGCGTCCCCCCTTCATATCCTTCCCCCCCAGAGTCAGAGGAGCGTCCCCCCTTCATATCCTTCCCCCCGGAGTCAGAGGAGTCCCCCCTTCATATCCTTCCCCCCATAGTCAGAGGAGCGTCCCCCCTTCATATCCTTCCCCCCCGGAGTCAGAGGAGCGTCCCCCCTTCATATCCTTCCCCCCGGAGTCAGAGGAGCGTCCCCCCTTCATATCCTTCCCCCCCGGAGTCAGAGGAGCGTCCCCCCTTCATATCCTTCCCCCGGAGTCAGAGGAGCGTCCCCCCTTCATATCCTTCCCCCGGAGTCAGAGGAGCGTCCCCCCTTCATATCCTTCCCCCGGAGTCAGAGGAGCGTCCCCCCTTTATATCCTTCCCCCGGAGTCAGAGGAGCGTCCCCCCTTCATATCCTTCCCCCCGGAGTCAGAGGAGCGTCCCCCCTTCATATCCTTCCCCCCGGAGTCAGAGGAGCGTCCCCCCTTCATATCCTTCCCCCCCAGAGTCAGAGGAGCGTCCCCCCTTCATATCCTTCCCCCCCAGAGTCAGAGGAGCGTCCCCCCTTCATATCCTTCCCCCCGGAGTCAGAGGAGCGTCCCCCCTTCATATCCTTCCCCCCCGGAGTCAGAGGAGCGTCCCCCCTTCATATCCTTCCCCCCCAGAGTCAGAGGAGCGTCCCCCCTTCATATCCTTCCCCCCGGAGTCAGAGGAGTCCCCCCTTCATATCCTTCCCCCCATAGTCAGAGGAGCGTCCCCCCTTCATATCCTTCCCCCCCGGAGTCAGAGGAGCGTCCCCCCTTCATATCCTTCCCCCCGGAGTCAGAGGAGCGTCCCCCCTTCATATCCTTCCCCCCGGAGTCAGAGGAGCGTCCCCCCTTCATATCCTTCCCCCCCAGAGTCAGAGGAGCGTCCCCCCTTCATATCCTTCCCCCCGGAGTCAGAGGAGTCCCCCCTTCATATCCTCCCCCCCATAGTCAGAGGAGCGTCCCCCCTTCATATCCTCCCCCCCCGGAGTCAGAGGAGCGTCCCCCCTTCATATCCTTCCCCCCGGAGTCAGAGGAGCGTCCCCCCTTCATATCCTTCCCCCCCGGAGTCAGAGGAGCGTCCCCCCTTCATATCCTTCCCCCGGAGTCAGAGGAGCGTCCCCCCTTTATATCCTTCCCCCGGAGTCAGAGGAGTGTCCCCCCTTAATATCCTTCCCCCGGAATCAGAGGAGTGTCCCCCCTTTATATCCTTCCCCCGGAGTCAGAGGAGTGTCCCCCCTTTATATCCTTCCCCCGGAGTCAGAGGAGTGTCCCCCCTTTATATCCTTCCCCCGGAGTCAGAGGAATGTCCCCCCTTCATATTCTTCCCCCCGGAGTCAGAGGAGCGTCCCCCCTTCATATCCTTCCCCCGGAGTCAGAGGAGTCCCCCCTTCATATCCTTCCCCCCATAGTCAGAGGAGCGTCCCCCCTTCATATCCTTCCCCCCCGGAGTCAGAGGAGCGTCCCCCCTTCATATCCTTCCCCACCGGAGTCAGAGGAGCGTCCCCCCTTCATATCCTTCCCCCCCGGAGTCAGAGGAGCGTCCCCCCTTCATATCCTTCCCCCCCGGAGTCAGAGGAGCGTCCCCCCCTTCATATCCTTCCCCCCCGGAGTCAGAGGAGCGTCCCCCCTTCATATCCTTCCCCCCGGAGTCAGAGGAGCGTCCCCCCTTCATATCCTTCCCCCCCGGAGTCAGAGGAGCGTCCCCCCTTCATATCCTTCCCCCGGAGTCAGAGGAGCATCCCCCCTTCATATCCTTCCCCCGGAGTCAGAGGAGCGTCCCCCCTTCATATCCTTCCCCCTGGAGTCAGAGGAGTCCCCCCTTCATATCCTTCCCCCCGGAGTCAGAGGAGCGTCCCCCCTTCATATCCTTCCCCCTGGAGTCAGAGGAGCGTCCCCCCTTCATATCCTTCCCCCCGGAGTCAGAGGAGCGTCCCCCCTTCATATGCTTCCCCCGGAGTCAGAGGAGCGTCCCCCCTTCATATCCTTCCCCCGGAGTCAGAGGAGCGTCCCCCCTTCATATCCTTCCCCCCAGGGTCAGAGGAGCGTCCCCCCTTCATATCCTTTCCCCTCGGAGTCAGAGGAGCGTCCCCCCTTCATATCCTTCCCCCCGGAGTCAGAGGAGCGTCCCCCCTTCATATCCTTCCCCCCGGAGTCAGAGGAGCGTCCCCCCTTCATATCCTTCCCCCCCGGAGTCAGAGGAGCGTCCCCCCTTCATATCCTTCCCCCTCGGAGTCAGAGGAGCGTCCCCCCTTCATATCCTTCCCCCTCGGAGTCAGAGGAGCGTCCCCCCTTCATATCCTTCCCCCTCGGAGTCAGAGGAGCGTCCCCCCTTCATATCCTTCCCCCGGAGTCAGAGGAGTCCCCCCTTCATATCCTTCCCCCGGAGTCAGAGGAGCGTCCCCCCTTCATATCCTTCCCCCCGGAGTCAGAGGAGCGTCCCCCCTTCATATCCTTCCCCCCAGGGTCAGAGGAGCGTCCCCCCTTCATATCCTTCCCCCTCGGAGTCAGAGGAGCGTCCCCCCTTCATATCCTTCCCCCGGAGTCAGAGGAGCGTCCCCCCTTCATATCCTTCCCCCGGAGTCAGAGGAGTCCCCCCTTCATATCCTTCCCCCGGAGTCAGAGGAGCGTCCCCCCTTCATATCCTTCCCCCCGGAGTCAGAGGAGCGTCCCCCCTTCATATCCTTCCCCCCAGGGTCAGAGGAGCGTCCCCCCTTCATATCCTTCCCCCGGAGTCAGAGGAGTCCCCCCATCTATGATTAGTGATGGCCCCCAGTCCTCCCTCTAACATTCTTCTCTCTGTTTGCAGCCCGGGTGGGGAAGACGTCTCTCATCATGTCTCTGGTCAGTGAGGAGTTCCCAGAGGAGGTGAGACACCGAGGGCTGATCTCCTGAGGCTGCTGGGGAGGGGCGGAGTCGCGTGAGCAGAGTGTCTGGGGAGGGGCGGAGTCGCGTGAGCAGAGTGTCTGGGGAGGGGCGGAGTCGCGTGAGCAGAGTGTCTGGAGAGGGGCGGAGTCGCGTGAGCAGAGTGTCTGGAGAGGGGCGGAGTCGCGTGAGCAGAGTGTCTGGAGAGGGGCGGAGTCGCGTGAGCAGAGTGTCTGGGGAGGGGCGGAGTCGCGTGAGCAGAGTGTCTGGAGAGGGGCGGAGTCGCGTGTCTGGGGAGGGGCGGAGTCGCGTCATCAGAGTGTCTGGGGAGGGGCGGAGTCGGTTGTGTCTGGTGAGGGGCGGAGTCATCTGAGAAATGTGTCTGGGCAGGGGTGTAGTTGCCTGAGGGAGGGGTGGAGTCACCTGAGCAGCGTGTCTCGGGAGGGGCGGAGTCATCTGAGAAATGTGTCTGGGCAGGGGTGGAGTTGCCTAAGCAGCAAGTCTGGTGAGGGGCGGAGTTGCGTGTCTGGGCAGGGGCGGAGTTGCGTGAGCAGAGTGTCTGGGCAGGGGCGGAGTCACGTGAGCAGTGTGTCTGGTGAGGGGCGGAGTCGCGTGTCTGGGCAGGGGTGGAGTTGCCTGAGGGAGGGGTGGAGTCACCTGAGCAGCGTGTTTCGGGAGGGGCGGAGTCGTCTGAGAAATGTGTCTGGGCAGGGGTGGAGTTGTCTGAGCAGCAAGTCTGGGGAGGGGCGGAGTTGCGTGTCTGGGGAGGGGCGGAGTTGCGTGTCTGGGGAGGGGCGGAGTTGCGTGAGCAGAGTGTCTGGGCAGGGGCGGAGTCGTGTGAGCAGTGTGTCTGGGGAGGGGCGGAGTTGCGTGTCTGGGGAGGGGCGGAGTTGCGTGTCTGGGGAGGGGCGGAGTTGCGTGAGCAGAGTGTCTGGGCAGGGGCGGAGTCGTGTGAGCAGTGTGTCTGGGGAGGGGCGGAGTCGCGAGTCTGGGGAGGGGCGGAGTCGCGAGTCTGGGGAGGGGCGGAGTTGTGTGTCTGGGCAGGGGCGGAGTTGCGTGAGCAGTGTGTCTGGGGAGGGGCGGAGTCGCAAGTCTGGGGAGGGGCGGAGTCGCGAGTCTGGTGAGGGGCAGAGTCGCGTGTCTGGGCAGGGGTGGAGTTGCCTGACGGAGGGGTGGAGTCATCTGAGCAGCGAGTCTGGTGCGGGGCGGAGTCGCGTGTCTGTGCAGGGGTGGAGTTGCCTGAGGAAGGGGTGGAGTCATCTGAGCAGCGAGTCTGGTGAGGAAGGGGCGGAGTCTGACCTCTAGTAACCTGCGGTGTATTTCAGGTCCCGGCTCGGGCGGAGGAGATCACCATCCCAGGAGATGTCACCCCAGAGAGAGTCCCCACCCACATCGTGGATTATTCTGGTAAGATTTCCCCATAATGCACCTCATGTCTGTGTGTACCGGGGATGATGTCATGTCTGTGTGTACCGGGGACGATGTCGTGTCTGTGTGTACCGGGGACGATGTCGTGTCTGTGTGTACCGGGGACGATGTCATGTCTGTGTGTACCGGGGACGATGTCGTGTCTGTGTGTACCGGGGACGATGTCGTGTCTGTGTGTACCGGGGACGATGTCGTGTCTGTGTGTACCGGGGACGATGTCATGTCTGTGTGTACCGGGGACGGGGACGATGTCGTGTCTGTGTGTACCGGGGACGATGTCATGTCTGTGTGTACCGGGGACGATGTCGTGTCTGTGTGTACCGGGGACGATGTCGTGTCTGTGTGTACCGGGGACGATGTCGTGTCTGTGTGTACCGGGGATGATGTCATGTCTGTGTGTACTGGGGACGATGTCATGTCTGTGTGTACCGGGGACGATGTTGTGTCTGTGTGTACCGGGGACGGGGATGATGTCGTGTCTGTGTACCGGGGACGATGTCATGTCTGTGTGTACCGGGGACGATGACATGTCTGTGTGTACCGGGGACGATGTTGTGTCTGTGTGTACCGGGGACGGGGACGATGTCGTGTCTGTGTGTACCGGGGACGGGGACGATGTCGTGTCTGTGTGTACCGGGGACGATGTCATGTCTGTGTGTACCGGGGATGATGTCGTGTCTGTGTACCGGGGATGATGTCATGTCTGTGTGTACCGGGGATGATGTCATGTCTGTGTGTACCGGGGACGATGACGTGTCTGTGTGTACCGGGGACGATGTCGTGTCTGTGTGTACCGGGGACGATGTCGTGTCTGTGTGTACCGGGGACGATGTCATGTCTGTGTGTACCGGGGACGGGGACGATGTCGTGTCTGTGTGTACCGGGGACGATGTCATGTCTGTGTGTACCGGGGACGATGTCGTGTCTGTGTGTACCGGGGACGATGTCGTGTCTGTGTGTACCGGGGACGATGTCGTGTCTGTGTGTACCGGGGATGATGTCATGTCTGTGTGTACTGGGGACGATGTCATGTCTGTGTGTACCGGGGACGATGTTGTGTCTGTGTGTACCGGGGACGGGGATGATGTCGTGTCTGTGTACCGGGGACGATGTCATGTCTGTGTGTACCGGGGACGATGACATGTCTGTGTGTACCGGGGACGATGTTGTGTCTGTGTGTACCGGGGACGGGGACGATGTCGTGTCTGTGTGTACCGGGGACGGGGACGATGTCGTGTCTGTGTGTACCGGGGACGATGTCATGTCTGTGTGTACCGGGGATGATGTCGTGTCTGTGTACCGGGGATGATGTCATGTCTGTGTGTACCGGGGATGATGTCATGTCTGTGTGTACCGGGGACGATGACGTGTCTGTGTGTACCGGGGATGATGTCGTGTCTGTGTGTACCGGGGACGATGTCGTGTCTGTGTGTACCGGGGACGGGGACGATGTCATGTCTGTGTGTACCGGGGACGATGTCATGTCTGTGTGTACCGGGGACGGGGACGATGTCATGTCTGTGTGTACCGGGGACGATGTCATGTCTGTGTGTACCGGGGACGATGTCGTGTCTGTGTGTACCGGGGACGATGACGTGTCTGTGTGTACCGGGGATGATGTCGTGTCTGTGTGTACCGGGGACGATGTCGTGTCTGTGTGTCCCGGGGACGATGTCGTGTCTGTGTGTCCCGGGGACGATGTCATGTCTGTGTGTACCGGGGACGATGTCGTGTCTGTGTGTGTGTACCGGGGACGATGTCGTGTCTGTGTGTACCGGGGACGATGTCATGTCTGTGTGTACCGGGGACGATGACGTGTCTGTGTGTACCGGGGACGATGTCGTGTCTGTGTGTACCGGGGACGATGTCGTGTCTGTGTGTACCGGGGACGGGGACGATGTCATGTCTGTGTGTACCGGGGACGATGTCATGTCTGTGTGTACCGGGGACGGGGACGATGTCATGTCTGTGTGTACCGGGGACGATGTCATGTCTGTGTGTACCGGGGACGATGTCGTGTCTGTGTGTACCGGGGACGATGACGTGTCTGTGTGTACCGGGGATGATGTCGTGTCTGTGTGTACCGGGGACGATGTCGTGTCTGTGTGTCCCGGGGACGATGTCATGTCTGTGTGTACCGGGGACGATGTCGTGTCTGTGTGTGTGTACCGGGGACGATGTCGTGTCTGTGTGTACCGGGGACGATGTCATGTCTGTGTGTACCGGGGACGATGACGTGTCTGTGTGTACCGGGGACGATGTCGTGTCTGTGTGTACCGGGGACGATGTCGTGTCTGTGTGTACCGGGGACGATGTCATGTCTGTGTGTACCGGGGACGATGTCATGTCTGTGTGTACCGGGGACGGGGATGATGACGTGTCTGTGTGTACCGGGGACGGGGATGATGTCATGTCTGTGTGTACCGGGGACGATGTCATGTCTGTGTGTACCGGGGACGGGGACGATGTCATGTCTGTGTGTACCGGGGACGAAGTCATGTCTGTGTGTACCGGGGACGGGGATGGTGACGTGTCTGTGTGTACCGGGGACGATGTCGTGTCTGTGTGTACCGGGGACGATGTCATGTCTGTGTGTACCGGGGACGGGGATGGTGACGTGTCTGTGTGTACCGGGGACGATGTCGTGTCTGTGTGTACCGGGGACGATGTCGTGTCTGTGTGTACCGGGGACGGGGACGATGTCGTGTCTGTGTGTACCGGGGATGATGTCGTGTCTGTGTGTACCGGGGACGGGGACGATGTCGTGTCTGTGTGTACCGGGGACGGGGACGATGTCGTGTCTGTGTGTACCGGGGACGATGTCGTGTCTGTGTGTACCGGGGACGGGGATGATGACATGTCTGTGTGTACCGGGGACGATGTTGTGTCTGTGTGTACCGGGGACGAGGATGATGACATGTCTGTGTGTACCGGGGACGGGGATGATGTCGTGTCTGTGTGTACCGGGGACGGGGACGATGTCGTGTCTGTGTGTACCGGGGACGATGTCGTGTCTGTGTGTACCGGGGACGGGGATGATGTCATGTCTGTGTGTACCGGGGACGATGACGTGTCTGTGTGTACCGGGGACGATGTCATGTCTGTGTGTACCGGGGACGATGTCATGTCTGTGTACCGGGGACGATGTCGTGTCTGTGTGTACCGGGGAAGATGTCATGTCTGTGTGTACCGGGGACGATGTCATGTCTGTGTGTACCGGGGACGATGTCGTGTCTGTGTGTACCGGGGACGATGTCATGTCTGTGTGTACCGGGGACGGGGATGATGACATGTCTGTGTGTACCGGGGACGATGTCATGTCTGTGTGTACCGGGGACGGGGACGATGTCATGTCTGTGTGTACCGGGGACGATGTCGTGTCTGTGTGTACCGGGGACGATGTCATGTCTGTGTGTACCGGGGACGATGTCGTGTCTGTGTGTACCGGGGACGATGTCATGTCTGTGTGTACCGGGGACGATGTCATGTCTGTGTGTACCGGGGACGATGTCATGTCTGTGTGTACCGGGGACGATGTCATGTCTGTGTGTACCGGGGACGGGGATGATGACATGTCTGTGTGTACCGGGGACGGGGACGATGTCATGTCTGTGTGTACCGGGGACGATGTCGTGTCTGTGTGTACCGGGGACGATGTCATGTCTGTGTGTACCGGGGACGATGTCGTGTCTGTGTGTACCGGGGACGATGTCATGTCTGTGTGTACCGGGGACGGGGATGATGACATGTCTGTGTGTACCGGGGACGATGTCATGTCTGTGTGTACCGGGGACGATGTCATGTCTGTGTGTACCGGGGACGGGGACGATGTCATGTCTGTGTGTACCGGGGACGATGTCATGTCTGTGTGTACCGGGGACGATGTCATGTCTGTGTGTACCGGGGACGGGGACGATGTCATGTCTGTGTGTACCGGGGACGGGGACGATGTCATGTCTGTGTGTACCGGGGACGGGGATGATGTCGTGTCTGTGTGTACCGGGGATGATGTCGTGTCTGTGTGTACCGGGGACGATGTCGTGTCTGTGTGTACCGGGGACGATGTCGTGTCTGTGTGTACCGGGGACGGGGAAGATGATGTGTCTGTGTGTACCGGGGACGGGGAAGATGATGTGTCTGTGTGTACCGGGGACGGGGATGATGATGTGTCTGTGTATACCGGGGACGGGGAAGATGATGTGTCTGTGTGTACCGGGGATGATGTCGTGTCTGTGTGTACCGGGGACGATGTCGTGTCTGTGTGTACCGGGGACGATGTCATGTCTGTGTGTACCGGGGACGATGTCATGTCTGTGTGTACCAGGGACGATGTCATGTCTGTGTGTACCAGGGACGATGTCATGTCTGTGTGTACCGGGGACGATGTCGTGTCGGTGTGTACCGGGGATGATGACGTGTCTGTGTGTACCGGGGACGATGTCGTGTCTGTGTGTACCGGGGACGATGTCATGTCTGTGTGTACCGGGGACGATGTCATGTCTGTGTGTACCGGGGACGATGTCATGTCTGTGTGTACCGGGGACGATGTCGTGTCTGTGTGTACCGGGGACGATGACGTGTCTGTGTGTACCGGGGACGATGTCATGTCTGTGTGTACCGGTGACGGGGACGATGTCATGTCTGTGTGTACCAGGGACGATGTCGTGTCTGTGTGTACCGGTGACGATGTCATGTCTGTGTGTACCGGGGACGATGTCATGTCTGTGTGTACCGGGGACGATGACGTGTCTGTGTGTACCGGGGACGATGTAGTGTCTGTGTGTACCTGGGATGATGACGTGTCTGTGTGTACCGGGGACGATGTCATGTCTGTGTGTACCGGGGACGGGGATGACGCTGTAATCTCTTTTCTCGCAGAGGCGGAACAGACGGATGAGCAGCTGTACAATGAGATCTCCCGGGTAAGGAATGGCGGGATGGGGGAGGGGTCACTATTGGTGACGGACTCACTTCCTGTGTACTCATCTCTCCCTCTTCTTCCAGGCCAATGTCATCTGTATAGTCTACGCCGTCAACAACAAGAACTCTATAGACAAGGTATTGATTCCCCGAGAGATCATCTCCATCCTTCCTTTTCCCAGCATGTTCACTAAAACCGTGCGGCACCCATACGGGCCAATCAGAATCCATCTTCAGTCGTCCAATATAAATGCTGATTGGTTGCTATGGGATACTGCAGTGATTGGTCCGTGACTGACACTCTATCCTCTTCAGGTCACCCACCATTGGATCCCCCTAATTAACGAGCGGACGGACAAAGATAACAGGTACCGAGGAAGTGCTGATCCCTATATCCCCTCCCCCACTCCCTCTCCCACCTTCTATCCCTCTGTACCCCCGTACTCCTTTCCTCTTCTTCACCCTCTCTTCCCTGTCTGCATTTTTTTTCTTCGCGCTCTCTCTCTCTCTCTCTCTCTCTCTCTCTCTCTCTCTCTCTCTCTCTCTCTCTCTCTCTCTCTCTCTCTCTCTCTCTCTCTCTCTCTCTCTCTCTCTTCCCCCCCCCCCCTCTCTCTCTCTCTCTCTCTCTCTCTCTCTCTCTCTCTCTCTCTCTCTCTCTCTCTCTCTCTCTCTCTCTCTCTCTCTCTCTCTCTCTCTCTCTCTCTCTCTCTCTCTTCCCCCCCCCCTCTCTCTCTCTCTCTCTCTCTCTCTCTCTCTCTCTCTCTCTCTCTCTCTCTCTCTCTCTTCCCCCCCTCTCTCTCTCCCCCCTCTCTCACTCTCTCGCTCTCTCTCGCTCTCTCTCTCTCGCGCTCTCTCTCTCGCGCTCTCTCTCTCGCGCTCTCTCGCTCTCTCTCGCTCTCTCTCGCTCTCTCTCGCTCTCTCTCGCTCTCTCGCGCTCTCTCTCGCTCTCTCGCGCTCTCTCTCTCTCTCGCGCTCTCGCGCTCTCGCTCTCTCTCTCTCTCTCTCTCTCTCTCTCTCTCTCTCTCTCTCTCTCTCTCTGTCTCCCCTTGATAATTTGCTGTCTTTGTGTCAGGGTTCCTGTGATCTTGGTGGGAAATAAGTCAGACCTGTTAGATTACAGCAGCATGGACACGGTCCTGCCGATCATGAACCAGTATTCGGAGATAGAGACCTGTGTAGAGGTGAGTTTGGGGGTCCCGGTGATCAGGAGGAAATAAATGGGGGGCGCTGATTCTTCTCTGTTTTCCGCAGTGTTCAGCCAAAAACTTGAAGAACATCTCTGAATTATTCTATTATGCCCAGAAAGCCGTTTTGCACCCGACAGGTCCTCTTTACTGCCCCGAGGAGAAGGAGGTGAGGGACAGATTGCTTCACTTTTGGGGGAGATTTGGGGTGTGTGTTCTGATCTTCCGTCTCCAGGACATCGTTCTTCACAATTGTTCTCATTGTCTTCCAGCTGAAGCCGTCCTGTATACGAGCGCTCACCCGCATCTTCAAGATTTCTGATTTGGACAACGATGGGACATTAAATGATGGCGAGCTCAACTTCTTCCAGGTAAAATTAACCTTTGTTCCTTGGCTGGTCCTTCCATAAGTCACCTTTGTCCCTGGGCCGGTCCTCCGAGGAAAGGGTCGCCTTTCTCCTTGGGTCGGTCCTTCCAGGAAAGGGTCGCCTTTCTCCTTGGGTCGGTCCTTCCAGGAAAGGGTCACCTTTCTCCTTTGGTCGGTCCTTCCAGGAAAGGGTCGCCTTTCTCCTTGGGTCGGTCCTTCCAGGAAAGGGTCGCCTTTCTCCTTGGGTCGGTCCTTCCAGGAAAGGGTCGCCTTTCTCCTTGGGTCGGTCCTTCCAGGAAAGGGTCGCCTTTCTCCTTGGGTCGGTCCTTCCAGGAAAGGGTCGCCTTTCACCTTGGGTCGGTCCTTCCAGGAAAGGGTCGCCTTTCTCCTTGGGTCGGTCCTTCCAGGAAAGGGTCGCCTTTCTCCTTTGGTAGGTCCTTCCAGGAAAGGGTCACTTTTCTCTTTGGGTCGGTCCTTCCAGGAAAGGGTCACCTTTCTCCTTGGGTCGGTCCTTCCAGGAAATGGTCACCTTTCTTCTTGGGTCGGTCCTTCCAGGAAAGGGTCACCTTTGTCGCTGGGCCGGTCCTTCCAGGAAAGGGTTGTCTTTCTCCTTGGGTCGGTCCTTCCAGGAAAGGGTCGCCTTTCTCCTTGGGTCGGTCCTTCCAGGAAAGGGTCACCTTTCTCCTTTGGTCGGTCCTTCCAGGAAAGGGTCGCCTTTCTCCTTGGGTCGGTCCTTCCAGGAAAGGGTCGCCTTTCTCCTTTGGTCGGTCCTTCCAGGAAAGGGTCGCCTTTCTCCTTGGGTCGGTCCTTCCAGGAAAGGGTCGCCTTTCTCCTTGGGTCGGTCCTTCCAGGAAAGGGTCGCCTTTCTCCTTGGGTCGGTCCTTCCAGGAAAGGGTCGTCTTTCTCCTTTGGTCGGTCCTTCCAGGAAAGGGTCGCCTTTCTCCTTGGGTCGGTCCTTCCAGGAAAGGGTCGCCTTTCTCCTTGGGTCGGTCCTTCCAGGAAAGGGTCGCCTTTCTCCTTGGGTCGGTCCTTCCAGGAAAGGGTCGCCTTTCTCCTTGGGTCGGTCCTTCCAGGAAAGGGTCGCCTTTCTCCTTGGGTCGGTCCTTCCAGGAAAGGGTCGCCTTTCTCCTTGGGTCGGTCCTTCCAGGAAAGGGTCGCCTTTCTCCTTGGGTCGGTCCTTCCAGGAAAGGGTCGCCTTTCTCCTTGGGTCGGTCCTTCCAGGAAAGGGTCGCCTTTCTCCTTGGGTCGGTCCTTCCAGGAAAGGGTCGCCTTTCACCTTGGGTCGGTCCTTCCAGGAAAGGGTCGCCTTTCACCTTGGGTCGGTCCTTCCAGGAAAGGGTCGCCTTTCTCCTTGGGTCGGTCCTTCCAGGAAAGGGTCGCCTTTCTCCTTTGGTAGGTCCTTCCAGGAAAGGGTCGCCTTTCTCCTTGGGTCGGTCCTTCCAGGAAAGGGTCACTTTTCTCCTTGGGTCGGTCCTTCGAGGAAAGGGTCACCTTTGTCGCTGGGCCGGTCCTTCCAGGAAAGGGTTGTCTTTCTCCTTGGGTCGGTCCTTCCAGGAAAGGGTCGCCTTTCTCCTTGGGTCGGTCCTTCCAGGAAAGGGTCACCTTTCTCCTTTGGTCGGTCCTTCCAGGAAAGGGTCGCCTTTCTCCTTGGGTCGGTCCTTCCAGGAAAGGGTCGCCTTTCTCCTTGGGTCGGTCCTTCCAGGAAAGGGTCGCCTTTCTCCTTGGGTCGGTCCTTCCAGGAAAGGGTCGCCTTTCACCTTGGGTCGGTCCTTCCAGGAAAGGGTCGCCTTTCTCCTTGGGTCGGTCCTTCCAGGAAAGGGTCGCCTTTCTCCTTTGGTAGGTCCTTCCAGGAAAGGGTCACCTTTGTCGCTGGGCCGGTCCTTCCAGGAAAGGGTTGTCTTTCTCCTTGGGTCGGTCCTTCCAGGAAAGGGTCGCCTTTCTCCTTGGGTCGGTCCTTCCAGGAAAGGGTCGCCTTTCTCCTTGGGTCGGTCCTTCCAGGAAAGGGTCACCTTTCTCCTTTGGTCGGTCCTTCCAGGAAAGGGTCGCCTTTCTCCTTGGGTCGGTCCTTCCAGGAAAGGGTCGCCTTTCTCCTTGGGTCGGTCCTTCCAGGAAAGGGTCGCCTTTCTCCTTGGGTCGGTCCTTCCAGGAAAGGGTCACCTTTCTCCTTTGGTCGGTCCTTCCAGGAAAGGGTCGCCTTTCTCCTTGGGTCGGTCCTTCCAGGAAAGGGTCGCCTTTCTCCTTGGGTCGGTCCTTCCAGGAAAGGGTCGCCTTTCTCCTTGGGTCGGTCCTTCCAGGAAAGGGTCGCCTTTCACCTTGGGTCGGTCCTTCCAGGAAAGGGTCGCCTTTCTCCTTGGGTCGGTCCTTCCAGGAAAGGGTCGCCTTTCTCCTTTGGTAGGTCCTTCCAGGAAAGGGTCACCTTTGTCGCTGGGCCGGTCCTTCCAGGAAAGGGTTGTCTTTCTCCTTGGGTCGGTCCTTCCAGGAAAGGGTCGCCTTTCTCCTTGGGTCGGTCCTTCCAGGAAAGGGTCGCCTTTCTCCTTGGGTCGGTCCTTCCAGGAAAGGGTCGCCTTTCTCCTTTGGTCGGTCCTTCCAGGAAAGGGTCGCCTTTCTCCTTGGGTCGGTCCTTCCAGGAAAGGGTCGCCTTTCTCCTTGGGTCGGTCCTTCCAGGAAAGGGTCGCCTTTCTCCTTGGGTCGGTCCTTCCAGGAAAGGGTCGCCTTTCTCCTTGGGTCGGTCCTTCCAGGAAAGGGTCGTCTTTCTCCTTTGGTCGGTCCTTCCAGGAAAGGGTCGCCTTTCTCCTTGGGTCGGTCCTTCCAGGAAAGGGTCGCCTTTCTCCTTGGGTCGGTCCTTCCAGGAAAGGGTCGCCTTTCTCCTTGGGTCGGTCCTTCCAGGAAAGGGTCGCCTTTCTCCTTGGGTCGGTCCTTCCAGGAAAGGGTCGCCTTTCTCCTTGGGTCGGTCCTTCCAGGAAAGGGTCGCCTTTCTCCTTGGGTCGGTCCTTCCAGGAAAGGGTCGCCTTTCTCCTTGGGTCGGTCCTTCCAGGAAAGGGTCGCCTTTCTCCTTGGGTCGGTCCTTCCAGGAAAGGGTCGCCTTTCTCCTTGGGTCGGTCCTTCCAGGAAAGGGTCGCCTTTCTCCTTGGGTCGGTCCTTCCAGGAAAGGGTCGCCTTTCTCCTTGGGTCGGTCCTTCCAGGAAAGGGTCGCCTTTCTCCTTGGGTCGGTCCTTCCAGGAAAGGGTCGCCTTTCTCCTTGGGTCGGTCCTTCCAGGAAAGGGTCGCCTTTCTCCTTGGGTCGGTCCTTCCAGGAAAGGGTCGCCTTTCTCCTTGGGTCGGTCCTTCCAGGAAAGGGTCGCCTTTCTCCTTGGGTCGGTCCTTCCAGGAAAGGGTCGCCTTTCTCCTTGGGTCGGTCCTTCCAGGAAAGGGTCGCCTTTCTCCTTGGGTCGGTCCTTCCAGGAAAGGGTCGCCTTTCTCCTTGGGTCGGTCCTTCCAGGAAAGGGTCGCCTTTCTCTTTGGGTCGGTCCTTCCAGGAAAGGGTCGCCTTTCTCTTTGGGTCGGTCCTTCCAGGAAAGGGTCGCCTTTCTCCTTGGGTCGGTCCTTCCAGGAAAGGGTCGCCTTTCTCCTTGGGTCGGTCCTTCCAGGAAAGGGTCGCCTTTCTCCTTGGGTCGGTCCTTCCAGGAAAGGGTCGCCTTTCTCTTTGGGTCGGTCCTTCCAGGAAAGGGTCGCCTTTCTCTTTGGGTCGGTCCTTCCAGGAAAGGGTCGCCTTTCTCCTTGGGTCGGTCCTTCCAGGAAAGGGTCGCCTTTCTCCTTGGGTCGGTCCTTCCAGGAAAGGGTCGCCTTTCTCTTTGGGTCGGTCCTTCCAGGAAATGGTCGCCTTTCTCCTTGGGTCGGTTTTTCTGGTTTCCCCTCCACACTGTATTGACACAATCTGATCTCTTCCAGAGAACTTGTTTCCATATTCCGCTCGCCCCTCAAGCCTTGGAAGATGTGAAGAATGTCGTTCGTAAGAATGTCCACGATGGAGTGTTCAACAATGGGCTGACCCTGAAAGGTGAGACTGGAGGGAGCTTGGTTCAGTAAATAGAATGTTCTCTAGTGGGGGATCAGATGATGTTGGAGTCCCCCTTTACTGCCAGTTCCTGTATGACATCATATTGTACTCCCTGTAACGGAGCTCCCTTCCCTACGGGGTTCCTGTTCCTGTATGACATCATATTGTACCCCCTGTAACGGAGCTCCCTTCCCTACGGGGTTCCTGTTCCTGTATGACATCATATTAGATAAATAGGGTAGGGGGCGCTAGTGCAAAATTAAATAAATGTTAACCCTAAATAACAATAATATATAATAACCTTAGCAGATTAGATGTTACATCCGTGCATATCGTGTGATCCATGCAAAAAACACAAAGTGAAAAATAAAATGAAACAGTCCCAAACAACAAGTGGATTTGATGTTTGCCGATTTTCACACTTGCAAATGTGCAAAAAATATATATAAAAGTCTATTTGATTGCTGAAAGTAGAGATCCGTGTTTACATAGCCTTCACCATAGCATTAAGTGTGACACCCAACGTGATTGAATGAAGGTGGCTCCTTACCAACTCCCGTTGACTCTTTAACTAAAAAGAAGTCAAATGAGCTTTTAGGGAACCCTGTCCCATGCGGTCAGATGTCGATCTCACAGTCAGTTTGTTAGGAGATATATAAACCAAGAGAGAGACCACAATAGTGTGATACCTTTTAATTGATTAAAATGTCATATTCCATAAAAAAATATAATATAATAAGCCAGATGGCCTCTTACTAGAAACAGTGCCACAATCCCGGCACTGAGGCTGTGGGCATGGATAGGTGGAATGAGAGGATCTCCGTTGCGGGCAATCGGTGCAGTCAAGAAATGACGATCCGGCCAGCAAGAAAGCGTGCGTGTCAGCGCGTGAATTCCGACAACCAGCGAGACCCGGAAGCGCGTTGTAGCGTAATAGCGTGAGTGGTGTACGCCTCGACGTACGTTTCGTATGTCTTACGTCATCAGGAAGCGTACCCACTCGCATCGTTGGGTGCTTTATATACCCGATAACCATATAGGAGTGACGGATGGGGCACCGAATCACGAACAGCCTCGGTCCCGTATTCAGCAACAAAGATAATATGCCTAACAACATCATTGTTACACTCCAATACCATTAAGCTCATTTTTACAATACTGCAAATATTGATAAAACTTTGCATTGCGACTAAAGAGGTCAACCTACTTCTAACACAATGCTAATACTAAAATTCTATATTTGGATTAGTAATAATAATATTGTTCCGGGATCGTATAAGCTCATGTCACAGCCCTGATACGATAGACTCCATAATGGTCAATACTGATTCCAAAACAATACTTAATTTGCCAGATACTATTTAAAAACATATTAAAAATTATCTAAAAAATATTAATGCCCCATCCGTCACTCCTATATGGTTACCGGGTATATAAAGCACCCAACGATGCGAGTGGGTACGCTTCCTGATGACGTAAGACATACGAAACGTACGTCGAGGCGTACACCACTCACGCTATTACGCTACAACGCGCTTCCGGGTCTCGCTGGTTTTCGGAATTCACGCGCTGACACGCACGCTTTCTTGACTGCACCGATTGCCCGCAACGGAGATCCTCTCATTCCACCTACCCATGCCCACAGCCTCAGTGCCTGGATTGTGGCACTGTTTCTAGTAAGAGGCCATCTGGCTTATTATATTATATTTTTTTATGGAATATGAAATTTTAATCAATTAAAAGGTATCACACTATTGTGGTCTCTCTCTTGGTTTATATATCTCCTAACAAACTGACTGTGAGATCGACATCTGACCGCATGGGACAGGGTTCCCTAAAAGCTCATTTGACTTCTTTTTAGTTAAAGAGTCAACGGGAGTTGGTAAGGAGCCACCTTCATTCAATCACGTTGGGTGTCACACTTAATGCTATGGTGAAGGCTATGTAAACACGGATCTCTACTTTCAGCAATCAAATAGACTTTTATATATATTTTTTGCACATTTGCAAGTGTGAAAATCGGCAAACATCAAATCCACTTGTTGTTTGGGACTGTTTCATTTTATTTTTCACTTTGTGTTTTTTGCATGGATCACACACGATATGCACGGATGTAACATCTAATCTGCTAAGGTTATTATATATTATTGTTATTTAGGGTTAACATTTATTTAATTTTGCACTAGCGCCCCCTACCCTATTTATCTATTAATCACTGTTCAGCTACTGTTTTTAGGGAGGCTGCTTCTAGTTTGTGTTTTTTTCACTAAATTCATATTTTAGTTTGTGTAATCACAATTTTTCTTGTTTGTGGCGCGATTCTATACCAATTTCTACTATGACATCATATTGTACCCCCTGTAACTGAGCTCCCTTCCCTGCGGGGTTCCTGTATGACATCATATTGTACCCCCTGTAACTGAGCTCCCTTCCCTGCGGGGTTCCTGTATGACATCATATTGTACCCCCTGTAACTGAGCTCCCTTCCCTGCGGGGTTCATGTATGACATCATATTGTACCCCCTGTAACTGAGCTCCCTTCCCTGCGGGGTTCATGTATGACATCATATTGTACCCCCTGTAACTGAGCTCCCTTCCCTGTGGGGTTCCTGTATGACATCATATTGTACCCCCTGTAACTGAGCTCCCTTCCCTGCGGGGTTCATGTATGACATCATATTGTACCCCCTGTAACTGAGCTCCCTTCCCTGTGGGGTTCCTGTATGACATCATATTGTACCCCCTGTAACTGAGCTCCCTTCCCTGCGGGGTTCCTGTATGACATCATATTGTACCCCCTGTAACTGAGCTCCCTTCCCTGTGGGGTTCCTGTATGACATCATATTGTACCCAGTGTAACTGAGCTCCCTTCCCTGCAGGGTTCCTGTTCCTGTATGACATCACATTGTACCCCGTGTAACTGAGCTCCCTTCCCTGCAGGGTTCCTGTTCCTGTATGACATCATATTGTACCCCCTGTAACTGAGCTCCCTTCCCTGCGGGGTTCCTGTATGACATCATATTGTACCCCCTGTAACTGAGCTCCCTTCCCTGCGGGGTTCATGTATGACATCATATTGTACCCCCTGTAACTGAGCTCCCTTCCCTGTGGGGTTCCTGTATGACATCATATTGTACCCCCTGTAACTGAGCTCCCTTCCCTGCGGGGTTCATGTATGACATCATATTGTACCCCCTGTAACTGAGCTCCCTTCCCTGCGGGGTTCCTGTATGACATCATATTGTACCCCCTGTAACTGAGCTCCCTTCCCTGCGGGGTTCCTGTATGACATCATATTGTACCCCCTGTAACTGAGCTCCCTTCCCTGCGGGGTTCCTGTATGACATCATATTGTACCCCCTGTAACTGAGCTCCCTTCCCTGCAGGGTTCCTGTTCCTGTATGACATCACATTGTACCCCCTGTAACTGAGCTCCCTTCCCTGCAGGGTTCCTGTTCCTGTATGACATCATATTGTACCCCCTGTAACTGAGCTCCCTTCCCTGTGGGGTTCCTGTATGACATCATATTGTACCCCCTGTAACTGAGCTCCCTTCCCTGCGGGGTTCCTGTTCCTGTATGACATCATATTGTACCCCCTGTAACTGAGCTCCCTTCCCTGTGGGGTTCCTTTATGACATCATATTGTACCCCCTGTAACTGAGCTCCCTTCCCTGCGGGGTTCCTGTATGACATCATATTGTACCCCCTGTAACTGAGCTCCCTTCCCTGTGGGGTTCCTGTATGACATCATATTGTACCCAGTGTAACTGAGCTCCCTTCCCTGCAGGGTTCCTGTTCCTGTATGACATCACATTGTACCCCGTGTAACTGAGCTCCCTTCCCTGCAGGGTTCCTGTTCCTGTATGACATCATATTGTACCCCCTGTAACTGAGCTCCCTTCCCTGCGGGGTTCCTGTATGACATCATATTGTACCCCCTGTAACTGAGCTCCCTTCCCTGCGGGGTTCATGTATGACATCATATTGTACCCCCTGTAACTGAGCTCCCTTCCCTGCGGGGTTCCTGTTCCTGTATGACATCATATTGTACCCCCTGTAACTGAGCTCCCTTCCCTGTGGGGTTCCTGTATGACATCATATTGTACCCCCTGTAACTGAGCTCCCTTCCCTGCGGGGTTCATGTATGACATCATATTGTACCCCCTGTAACTGAGCTCCCTTCCCTGTGGGGTTCCTGTATGACATCATATTGTACCCCCTGTAACTGAGCTCCCTTCCCTGCGGGGTTCCTGTATGACATCATATTGTACCCCCTGTAACTGAGCTCCCTTCCCTGCGGGGTTCCTGTTCCTGTATGACATCATATTGTACCCCCTGCAACTGAGCTCCCTTCCCTGCGGGGTTCCTGTATGACATCATATTGTACCCCCTGTAACTGAGCTCCCTTCCCTGTGGGGTTCCTGTATGACATCATATTGTACCCCCTGTAACTGAGCTCCCTTCCCTGCGGGGCTCTTGTATGACATCACATTGTACCCCCTGTAACTGAGCTCCCTTCCCTGCGGGGTTCCTGTTCCTGTATGACATCATATTGTACCCCCTGTAACTGAGCTCCCTTCCCTGCAGGGTTCCTGTTCCTGTATGACATCACATTGTACCCCGTGTAACTGAGCTCCCTTCCCTGCAGGGTTCCTGTTCCTGTATGACATCATATTGTACCCCCTGTAACTGAGCTCCCTTCCCTGTGGGGTTCCTGTATGACATCATATTGTACCCCCTGTAACTGAGCTCCCTTCCCTGCGGGGTTCATGTATGACATCATATTGTACCCCCTGTAACTGAGCTCCCTTCCCTGTGGGGTTCCTGTATGACATCATATTGTACCCCCTGTAACTGAGCTCCCTTCCCTGCGGGGTTCCTGTATGACATCATATTGTACCCCCTGTAACTGAGCTCCCTTCCCTGCGGGGTTCCTGTTCCTGTATGACATCATATTGTACCCCCTGCAACTGAGCTCCCTTCCCTGCGGGGTTCCTGTATGACATCATATTGTACCCCCTGCAACTGAGCTCCCTTCCCTGCGGGGTTCCTGTATGACATCATATTGTACCCCCTGTAACTGAGCTCCCTTCCCTGCGGGGTTCCTGTTCCTGTATGACATCATATTGTACCCCCTGTAACTGGACTCCCTTCCCTGCAGGGTTCCTGTTCCTGTCTGACATTATATTGTACCCCCTGCAACTGAGCTCCCTTCCCTGTAGGGTTCCTGTTCCTGTATGACATCATATTGTACCCAGTGTAACTGAGCTCCCTTACCTGCGGGGTTACTGTATGACATCATATTGTACCCCCTGCAACTGAGCTCCCTTCCCTGTAGGGTTCCTGTTCCTGTATGACATCATATTGTACCCAGTGTAACTGAGCTCCCTTCCCTGCAGGGTTCCTGTATGACATCACATTGTACCCCGTGTAACTGAGCTCCCTTCCCTGTGGGGTTCCTGTTCCTGTATGACATCATATTGTACCCCATGTAACAGCTCCCTTCCCTGCGGGGTTCCTGTTCCTGTATGACATCATATTGTACCCCCTGTAACTGAGCTCCCTTCCCTGCAGGGTTCCTGTTCCTGTATGACATCATATTGTACCCCCTGTAACTGAGCTCCCTTACCTGCGGGGTTCCTGTTCCTGTATGACATATTGTACCCCCTGTAACTGAGCTCCCTTCCCTGCAGGGTTCCTGTTCCTGCACACACTCTTCATCCAGAGGGGAAGACACGAGACCACATGGACTGTCCTGCGGAGATTCGGATACGATGATGACCTGGAGCTGACGCCCGAATATTTATTCCCTCAGTAATTCCTCTTTAACTTTCCTGCTTCAGTATTGGGCACCGTGTACTTATGAAGTGGGTGTGGCTGCTGTAGAATGGGGAGGGGTTTACTATCTCCCAAGTGCTGAAGGCATGCATTGTCCGGGAAGTGGAATTTTAGTGGGATGGGATATGAGGACAGTGTATGATGGAGATCGTTCATCTTTGACCTCTGGTGGGGGGTGTGGTGTATGGAGAGGAGGGGGGATATGAGGACAGTGTGTGATGGAGATCGTTCATCTTTGTCCTCTGGTGGGGGGGGTGTATGGAGAGGGGGATGGGATATGAGGACAGTGTGTGATGGAGATCGTTCATCTTTGTCCTCTGGTGGGGGGGGTGTATGGAGAGGGGGATGGGATATGAGGACAGTGTATGATGGAGATCGTTCATCTTTGACCTCTGGTGGGGGGTGTGGTGTATGGAGAGGAGGGGGGATATGAGGACAGTGTGTGATGGAGATCGTTCATCTTTGACCTCTGGTGGGGGGGGTGTATGGAGAGGGGGATGGGATATGAGGACAGTGTGTGATGGAGATCGTTCATCTTTGTCCTCTGGTGGGGGGGGTGTGGTGTATGGAGAGAGGGGGATGGGATATGAGGACAGTGTGTGATGGAGATCGTTCCGCCCTACAGTCATCTTTGTCCTCTGGTGGGGGGGTGTGGTGTATGGAGAGGAGGGGGGATATGAGGACAGTGTGTGATGGAGATCGTTCATCTTTGTCCTCTGGTGGGGGGGGTGTGGTGTATGGAGAGAGGGGGATGGGATATGAGGACAGTGTGTGATGGAGATCGTTCCGCCCTACAGTCATCTTTGACCTCTGGTGGGGGGTGTGGTGTATGGAGAGGAGGGGGGATATGAGGACAGTGTGTGATGGAGATCGTTCATCTTTGTCCTCTGGTGGGGGGGGTGTGGTGTATGGAGAGGGGGATGGTGTAACGGTCAGGGGTTAACGCCGTTACGATATTCCATTCCACCAACCAAGACAGCTTATCGACACTCCGCAATCCAGCAGACACGATCCATATGGATTTCCCCCAGAATAACAAGACACGGCTCTGTTCTCTGGTTCCAGACAGATAGGAACTTTTAATGGTAAAACTCAGGCTTGTTATATACAGTTAGAAGCCCCAAGAAACAATGGCTTAACTCCACCCACAACATGACACAATGGGTGCTCAATACACATTCCTATAGATAATGACTTTCAGATAATCTATATGAACTCATTACTAGTCATTTACTCAGACGTTCTGACTCCGCGATAAGCTATTCTCACCTGATACACAATACACATTCCTTTGTAGACATCTGACCTTTAGAGTGTGTTAACTCACAACACATATTATCATCTATAGAACTTTCACACAATACAGGGTTAGTTAGCATAGCACCATGAAATATCTTAATTAACACAATCGACAATAGAATGCAATCACAGCAAGCTTTCATCACTACAGCCAGGTAGCTGGAGGTGATTAACATCAATTAACATCTCAACAGTCTATGTACCACATTGAAGGAGACACTCTATTGACCTGTTGGGTTCAGAATGAACAACTTGTAATATTTTAAGATATCCTGCAATACATGAATTATCATTACTGTCCCATCTCATGTAATTCATGATATCAGTTCTCAGTCATCCTATGCCCCTAGTGGACATAGGATGACCCTAGACCCAAGAGTCATTAGTGACGCTGGCACAGGAGTACCCCGCATCCTTCAAAAGTCTCTGGGTGTCACGGGCCATTCCGTTACAGATGGGATATGAGGAGAGTGTATGATGGAGATCATTCATCTTTGTCCTCTGGTGGGGGGGGGGTGGTGTATGGAGAGGAGGGGGGATGGGATATGAGGACAGTGTATGATGGAGATCGTTCATCTTTGTCCTCTGGTGGGGGGTGTGGTGTATGGAGAGGGGGGGGGATGGGATATGAGGACAGTGTGTGATGGAGATCGTTCATCTTTGTCCTCTGGTGGGGGGGGGGTGTATGGAGAGGGGGATGGGATATGAGGACAGTGTGTGATGGAGATCGTTCATCTTTGTCCTCTGGTGGGGGCGGGGGTGTATGGAGAGGGGGATGGGATATGAGGACAGTGTATGATGGAGATCGTTCCTCACTATAGTCACCTTTGTTCTCCGGTGTTCCAGGTTAAAGGTTCCTGTGGATTGTACAACGGAGCTGAACCATCACGCCTACCTATTCTTACAGAGCATCTTCGACAAGCACGACCAGGTAGGTACTGTGCCCGAGGAAAAGCAGGTGTGTAGGCGCTACAACTTTCCCACATAACGGCTCCGCCCGCTGCTCAGACCTCCAGGCTACCAGAATAAGTAAAGGGATGGTCGGCACTCAGGATGGTCGGCACTCAGGATGACATCCAAACAATAGTATTCCTGTAATGAAAAGACATGTACAATGCTACGCCCTACGCGTTTCGGAACGTTAGTCAGTCATAGTTGATAAAGAAAACCAGGAATACTATTGTGACAAACCCTCGTCCTCAACAGGACTATGTCCGCTGTAAATGCTTCCTCTGTCCAGTACCAGCACCATCTAAGACACGTTAGCCCCCCCAGTCACCAGACGAGACACACTGAGGGGTAAAAACCAGCGGACTAATTTTATTCAAGCACATGTTACACAAATATCCAACTCTGAGACACTTCCCCCCACCCTTGGACTCAGGGCGGGTTAAACTGTCCAATGACAATGGACACACAGGTCAGATGTATTCAAACTTCTCAAACAGTCTTATCAGCAGGAGGGCTGCTGGAGCAATCCCCCCTCCCTCTTTCTTCACAGCAAACACTGAGGCCTCGTACAGACGACCGAACATGTCTGCTGAAACTGGTCCGCTGACCAGTTTCAGTAGACATGTTTGGTCGTCTGTACGGCCGACCGGACAAATGTCCGGCGGATCGGACAGGTTTCCAGCGGACAAATGTTTCTTGGCATGCTAAGAAACATGTCCGCTGGAACCATGTCCGTCGGACATGTTCGGTCGTCTGTACAGACTCACCGGACATGTCCGATCGGCCGCCATCCCTCGCATGCGTCAAAGTGATTTGACGCATGCGTGGAAGCATTGACCTTCCAGGGTCGCACATGTCTCTGCGGCGACGGCGCGGCCACGTCACCGCGCTGTCTGTCCGCGCGGATTTCTGTCTGATGGTGTGTACAACCATCAGACAGAAATCTCCGGGCGGACATGTCCGCTGAAAACGGTCCGGCGGACCGATTTCAGCGGACAGTCCGCTCGTCTGTACGGGGACTTACACATCCCATAATATTTGAGGCAGACACCACAATAGAATACAGTCACACCCCAAACCATCACAGCAAAGAGTCCACAACACCATGAGACAACACACAATATATACAGCATTGAGTGTGACTAGTACAGGTCATAGTGGGGTTCTCAGTCCCCCTGTACCCCTATTAGAGACACGGGGGGATCTACACATAAGAGGGTCGGGGGAAGCTGGACATGGAGCCTCCAGAGCTCTCTAAGGAAAGCCGAGCAGCACAAACCCCCCCACCCAAAGTGACCCCCGTCACAGGTATTTTTTACATGTCGCCCTGAGTGCCAACCATCCCTTTCCTTATTTAGGGACTGTGGCCAGACACCCCCCCCCCCCCCTGTTCTTCACTTTATACTGGACGAAAGAAGCCTCAATTCCATGTAATTATGGTAATTTGAATGGGGTGTGGAGGGGGGGGGTTATTTATTTTTTTGCTGTCTGTGTCCCCTCGTGGCAAGATTGTCCCATTCATCATTGACTGAAAGTGAGGGACATTCCTAAAGTCACAGTTGTCCCTGTCGTAGGCATAGAGGGACACATGTTCACTGACCACTGTACTGCAGGGAGATTTCCCCTCGTGTCTTTAGGACAGGAAGTGAAGGGAAATCTCCCTAAAGGGGGAGACACAACAAAAAATACACTGATCTCTACTCCATCCATACACCATAATGGGCAGGACATGGTATACATATACAGGGTATCATATAACTTACACATAGACAAAACAATAAAAACCACCCCCATCTCAGTGTAGGATATAAAAGCATTTATTGCACTCGATTAACCACTTGCTGACCGCGCTATAGGTGAATGGCGGCTTCAGTGCAGCCGGCTAGTTCTAGGACGCCATCCCGTGATCACGCCCACTGTGCGGCACGCTCTGTGACACTTCTGATCATAGATTTAGGTAAAGAGCCAATCGGTAGCTCTGGACCACGGATCATGGATGTAAACAGAAGCCGTTATCTGCACTCCTTTCCTTTGACTGAGAAGAGAGACGATAACTGGCACTGATTATTAGTGTCCTGATTATCGGTGCAGTTCCATCAGTGCGGCCTCATCGTTGCCCATTGGCGCGGCCTCATCGTTGCCCATTGGCGCGGCCTCATCGTTGCCCATTGGCGCGGCCTCATCGTTGCCCATTGGCGCGGCCTCATCGTTGCCCATTGGCGCGGCCTCATCGTTGCCCATTGGCGCGGCCTCATCGTTGCCCATTGGCGCGGCCTCATCGTTGCCCATTGGCGCGGCCTCATCGTTGCCCATTGGCGCGGCCTCATCGTTGCCCATTGGCGCGGCCTCATCGGTGCCCATTGGCGCGGCCTCATCGGTGCCCATTGGCGCGGCCTCATCGTTGCCCATTGGCGCGGCCTCATCGTTGCCCATTGGCGCGGCCTCATCGGTGCCCATTGGCGCGGCCTCATCGGTGCCCATTGGCGCGGCCTCATCGGTGCCCATCGGCGCGGCCTCATCGGTGCCCATCGGCGCGGCCTCATCGGTGCCCATCAGTGAAGTAGAAAAATTACTTGTTTGCAAAACCTGTTTTGTTTTTTTGTCTTCAAAAAATGTCAGTTTTTATTTGTTTACCAAAAAACAAGACGCAGTGGGGATTAAATACCACCAAATGATAAAAATGTTGTTTGGGTACAGCGTTGCATGATTGCGCAATTATCATTCAAAGTATGGCAGCGCCGAAAGCTGAAAATTGGCCTGGGCAGGAAGGGGGGGGGGTAAAGGTGCCGGGTAGGCAAGTGGTTAAGGGTAACTTACAGAAAGGACAATGTGAAGAAGCTGATTGAGGACCACTGCTGAGGCATCAGGGACCCCAGAATCCCTGCCAAAGACTCTCCTGGGTGCGAAGGAGGAGCAAGTGTGACGTCACTCGTTACGTAGTGATGCGTTTTGCGGAAAATGCGTGCTCCTTCCTCAGGGCAAGCAGCGTCCATCTTAAACGAGGGCCTTTTTTTAGAACCGGGGGGCTGGTGGACAGTAAGTTCCATATAATCTATAATATGTCTGATCTCCCCGTACAGGACAGAGACTGCGCCTTGTCCCCGGAGGAGCTGAAAGATTTATTTAAAGTCTTCCCTTACATGCCATGGGGCCCCGATGTGAATAACACCGTCTGCACCAATGACAAGGGCTGCATCACCTACCAGGGCTTCCTCTCCCAGTGGACGTGAGTGTGACGTGTCGTATTATTATTTCTCTCCAGTGACTTCAGTCGGTTGGGGTTGGGGTTGAGGTAAGGGTTAGGGTTGGGGTTAGGGTAAGGGTAAGGGTTGGGGTAAGGGTAAGGGTTGGGGTAAGGGTTAGGGTTGGGGTAAGGGTTGGGGTAAGGGTTAGGGTTGGGGTAAGGGTTGGGGTTAGGGTTAGGGTTGGGGTAAGGGTTGGGGTAAGGGTTGGGGTAAGGGTAAGGGTTGGGGTAAGGGTTGGGGTTAGGGTAAGGGTTGGGGTTAGGGTTAGGGTTGGGGTTAGGGTTGGGGTAAGGGTTAGGGTAAGGGTTGGGGTAAGGGTAGGGGTTAGGGTAAGGGTTGGGGTTAGGGTTGGGGTAAGGGTTGGGGTAAGGGTTGGGGTAAGGGTTGGGGTAAGGGTTGGGGTTGGGGTTAGGGTTGGGGTAAGGGTTGGGGTAAGGGTAAGGGTTGGGGTTGGGGTTAGGGTTAGGGTAAGGGTTGGGGTAAGGGTTGGGGTTGGGGTAAGGGTTGGGGTTAGGGTTATGTCACTGCTTCAGGAGATCTTCATGGCAGCTGACGTGATTGGGTTTTCTATACTCTCCCCTTCTGGGGTGTGTCTGTCTAGTGTTCCCGCAAGGAACCAACATGTGCCGTCTAGAATCTGAGACCCCCCACTATTGTAGGGTCTTCATCATCTTCTGCAGCTCTGTCTGGTGGAGCCAAGGTCTCTTCATGTCCACACGGACCTCCTTGTTCACTCCGGACTGAAACCAACTGCTACAGCAGCCTTCCTGCAGGGGCTCTACGTGCTCCTCGGGGGCCGTCCCTGGCAGAGTCTGTCCCTCACCACCCTGTGTCCCTAATTCATACCCAGGCTTTTATCATCTCTAATCCAGAGTGCTGTCAGTGTGCCTCTGGTGAGGTTGGTTTTCAGCCATCAATGAGCTGCCAAGACCGTCCTTGCCAAGTTCATCTTTGATGAAGACTGGAAACCGCCTGAGGAAACTGGGACCCTACCTGTGAGGGTCTCGCAACGGCTTCCCTTTAAATGTCAATTTTTTTTTTGTTTTTTTAATAAAGAAATGTCCTCTGATCCCTGTCCTCCAATCCTCCAGCGGTGATCCCTGTCCTCCGATCCTCCGGCGGTGATCCCTGTCCTCCAGCTGTGATCCCTATCCTCCGGCGGTGATCCCTGTCCTCCGATCCTCCAGCGGTGATCCCTGTCCTCCAATCCTCCAGCGGTGATCCCTGTCCTCCGATCCTCCGGCGGTGATCCCTGTCCTCCAGCTGTGATCCCTGTCCTCCGATCCTCCGGCGGTGATCCCTGTCCTCCGATCCTCCAGCGGTGATCCCTGTCCTCCGATCCTCCAGCGGTGATCCCTGTCCTCCGATCCTCCAGCGGTGATCCCTGTCCTCCGATCCTCCAGCGGTGATCCCTGTCCTCCGATCCTCCAGCGGTGATCCCTGTCCTCCGATCCTCCAGCGGTGATCCCTGTCCTCCGATCCTCCAGCGGTGATCCCTGTCCTCCGATCCTCCAGCGGTGATCCCTGTCCTCCAATCTTCCAGCGGTGATCCCTGTCCTCCAATCCTCCAGCGGTGATCCCTGTCCTCCAATCCTCCGGCGGTGATCCCTGTCCTCCGGCGGTGATCCCTGTCCTCCGGCGGTGATCCCTGTCCTCCGGCGGTGATCCCTGTCCTCCGGCGGTGATCCCTGTCCTCCGATCCTCCCGGCGGTGATCCCTGTCCTCCAATCTTCCAGCGGTGATCCCTGTCCTCTGATCCTCCGGCGGTGATCCCTGTCCTCTGATTGTCCCACGGTGATCCCTGTCCTCTGACTCTTCCACGGTGATCCCTGTCCTCTGACTCTCCCGCGGTGATCCCTGTCCTCTGACTCTCCCGCAGTGATCCCTGTCCTCTGATTGTCCCGCGGTGATCCCTGTCCTCTGATTGTCCCGCGGTGATCCCTGTCCTCTGATTGTCCCACGGTGATCCCTGTCCGCTGATTGTCCCACGGTGATCCCTGTCCGCTGATTGTCCCGCGGTGATCCCTGTCCTCTGATTGTCCCGCGGTGATCCCTGTCCTCTGATTGTCCCGCGGTGATCCCTGTCCTCTGATTGTCCCGCGGTGATCCCTGTCCTCTGATTCTCCCGCGGTGATCCCTGTCCTCTGATTGTCCCGCGGTGAGATTATTGTAACATTTTTGGCTTGGAGTTCATTGGGGGACACAGGTCCCCACCCCTCTGTGTTTTTTATTGGTCCTGTGTACAAAACGGAGGCATTCTGGGTAGAGGAGGGGCTGGCTCACGGCTTTTCTGTCTCCCAACCTCCATAGGCGGCGGTATAACCCAACTGTTTTTGTAGAAATTGATTCTCAGGAAGTACAAAAGTTTTATTGCAGATTCCCATTCTCACCAAGGTACATCCCAGTCCAAGGAGAAGTTTAAAGGAAGCCATAGGAAGGTGGCCATTGCTGACCTACCTCAGAAAATGCTGCTCTTCTGGCTATGCTTGTAATTCTAATACAGATCTAGGACACACATGCAATGCGTTTTAATCAGAGCTTGTGATCGGCATGCTTGGTTTGGCTCAGTGACTCCTTTGAACTTCTGGATCAGCATGACTTGCCCCTCACCTTGTTCATCCTTCTCACCCTGCAGACTGACGACTTACCTGGATGTCCAGAGGTGTCTGGAGTATTTGGGATATTTGGGGTACTCCATACTAACGGAGCAGGAGTCCCAGGCCACTGCAATCACAGGTAACCAGAAGTGCAGCACCCCACAATCTCGGCTCATCCTCATCCTTCACATGTTTCATAGTGTTCCCTTATCTGACATTCCAGTGACCAGAGACAAGAAGATCGACCTACACAAGAGGCAGACGCAGCGCAGCGTCTTCCGCTGTAATGTCATTGGCTCCAAGGGGTGCGGGAAGAGCGGCATTCTGCAGGCGCATCTAGGGAGGAACATGATGGTACGTTTATATTATAGTGACCCCCCCCCCCCCCAAGCTGTCCGTATCTTTGTGACCCCCGTCCTGTTCTGTCCCTCTGACAAGAAATTCTGTATGTCTGTCTGTGTACCAAGTACTGCAAGTGACTGATAATGGGGCAGAAAAGAGAGAGAACCCCTAGAGGGGGACAAAAATAATGAAATATAGAAATAACAAAATATATTCAATCCTACAGGAATCCATAATCTCTATTTTTATGTATCCACGCTCATGTGTAATATTTCTATATGTTCTTTCAATAAATATATTTTGTTATTTCTTTCTTCTATTATTTTTGTGGTAGTTCTTCCAAAGTCCCACTCTAGGGGTTTTCTCTCTTTTATTATATATCTTTGGGATGTGGTACACCTATCTTAGTTCTATTTATCAGATCCCTCTCTTTGGTAATGGGGCAATGTCATCATAGTGCGTCTCTATGGTGCGCCATTGTAGTGCGTCTCTATGGTGCGCCAATGTAGTGCGTCTCTATGGTGCGCCAATGTAGTGTGTCTCTATGGTGCGCCATTGTAGTGTGTCTCTATGGTGCGCCATTGTAGCGTGTCTCTATGGTGCGCCATTGTAGTGTGTCTCTATGGTGCGCCATTGTAGTGTGTCTCTATGGTGCGCCATTGTAGTGCGTCTCTATGGTGCGCCATTGTAGTGCGTCTCTATGGTGCGCCATTGTAGTGCTCCATTCTGTTGCTCTATTAGAGTCTGCAACTATGGAGCTCCATTATGGTGTGTCATTGTAGTGCGTCTCTATGGTGCGCCATTGTAGTGTGTCTCTATGGTGCGCCATTGTAGTGTGTCTCTATGGTGCGCCATTGTAGTGCGTCTCTATGGTGCGCCATTGTAGTGCGTCTCTATGGTGCGCCATTGTAGTGCGTCTCTATGGTGCGCCATTGTAGTGCGTCTCTATGGTGCGCCATTGTAGTGCGTCTCTATGGTGCTCCATTGTAGTGCGTCTCTCTCTATGGTGCTCCATTGTAGTGCGTCTCTCTCTATGGTGCTCCATTGTAGTGCGTCTCTATGGTGCGCCATTGTAGTGCGTCTCTATGGTGCGCCATTGTAGTGCTCCATTCTGTTTCTCTATTAGAGTCTGCAATTATGGTGCGCCATTGTAGTGTGCCACTATGGTGCGCCATTGTAGTGTGCCACTATGGTGCGCCATTGTAGTGTGCCACTATGGTGCGCCATTGTAGTGCGTCTCTATGGTGCGCCATTGTAGTGCGTCTATGGTGTGCCATTATAGTGCTCCATTCTGTTTCTCTATTACAGTCTGCAACTATGGAGCTCCATTATGGTGCGCCATTGTAGTGTGCCATTATGGTGCGCCATTGTAGTGTGCCACTATGGTGCGCCAATGTAGTGTGCCACTATGGTGCGCCAATGTAGTGTGCCACTATGGTGCGCCACTGTAGTGTGCCACTATGGTGCGCCACTGTAGTGTGCCACTATGGTGCGCCAATGTAGTTTGCCCCTGTGGTGCTTCATTGTAGTGCATCGATATAGTCTGACATCATGGTGCGTCCCTGACATCTGTCGCTGTTCTCCTCACACAGAAACAGAAGACGATCCGGCCGGAACACAAGTCCTATTATGCAATGAACACGGTCTATGTGTACGGACAGGAGAAGTATCTGCTGGTAGGTCCCGTCATCATACAGACCTCCCACCTGTAGGTATACATTCCCTTCATGTAGGATGGCGCAGCATTGTCACCGTTCCCTGCAGGACATACAATCTGGGAGAGTGGATTGGGGGGTGTATGGTGTGTCCTCTCACATTTCCTTCCTTGTCATCTTTCAGCTGCACCATCTGACGGAGTGCGAAGGTTTATCTCCTGCCGATACCGTGTGTGACGTCGCCTGTCTGGTCTATGACATCACCGACCCCAAGTCCTTTGAATACTGTGCCAGGATATTTAAGGTTAGACAATTGCGTTGAGCTAATCCTAACCGGGATCATAAAGAAGTCTATAGAGAGGCAGTGTAACTAACGGGCTCCCCACCTTCTTCCCGCAGCAACATTTCATGGACAGCCGGACGCCCTGCCTCATCGTTGCGGCCAAATCTGACCTGCCGGAAGTGAAGCAGGAGAGCAGCATCTCCCCCGCTGATTTCTGTAAAAAGCACAAGATGCCTCCACCTCAAGCCTTCACCTGTAACACAGCGGACAGCCCCAGCCGAGACATCTTCATCAAGATGACCACCATGTCCATGTATCCGTGAGTAGCCTCTCGTCTCCTGCCCACCATGGTGGCCTTGTATCTATATACTGATGACTTATCTGTCATGTGACAACAGTGCTGCCTTTTTTCATACTGTCATGTGACCATGGTTGCCCCTCCCTCTGTCAGGGTTGCATTGTCTGCATGTCTGCGTGACCCCATCCTGTCTTGTCTCCCTTTTCATCGTGTGACCTAAGCGTGGCTGTCCTCCTCGCTGTCATGTGACGTGAGCATGGCTGTCCTCCTCGCTGTCATGTGACCTGAGCACAGCTGTCCTCGCTGTGATGTGACCTGATCATGGCTGTCCTCGCTGTCATGTGACGTGAGCATGGCTGTCCTCGCTGTCATGTGACGTGAGCATGGCTGTCCTCTTTGCTGTCATGTGACCTGAGCATGGCTGTCCCCCTCGCTGTCATGTGACCTGAGCATGGCTGTCCTCCTCGCTGTCATGTGACCTGAGCATGGCTGTCCTCTTTGCTGTCATGTGACCTGAGCATGGCTGTCCTCTTTGCTGTCATGTGACCTGATCATGGCTGTCCTCCTCGCTGTCATGTGACCTGATCATGGCTGTCCTCTTTGCTGTCATGTGACCTGATCATGGCTGTCCTCTTTGCTGTCATGTGACCTGATCATGGCTGTCCTCTTTGCTGTCATGTGACCTGATCATGGCTGTCCTCTTTGCTGTCATGTGACCTGATCATGGCTGTCCTCCTCGCTGTCATGTGACCTGATCATGGCTGTCCTCTTTGCTGTCATGTGACCTGATCATGGCTGTCCTCTTTGCTGTCATGTGACCTGAGCATGGCTGTCCTCTTTGCTGTCATGTGACCTGAGCATGGCTGTCCTCTTTGCTGTCATGTGACGTGAGCATGGCTGTCCTCTTTGCTGTCATGTGACCTGAGCATGGCTGTCCTCCTCGCTGTCATGTGACCTGAGCATGGCTGTCCTCGCTGTCATGTGACGTGAGCATGGCTGTCCTCTTTGCTGTCATGTGACCTGATCATGGCTGTCCTCCTCGCTGTCATGTGACCTGATCATGGCTGTCCTCTTTGCTGTCATGTGACCTGATCATGGCTGTCCTCTTTGCTGTCATGTGACCTGATCATGGCTGTCCTCTTTGCTGTCATGTGACCTGATCATGGCTGTCCTCTTTGCTGTCATGTGACCTGATCATGGCTGTCCTCCTCGCTGTCATGTGACCTGATCATGGCTGTCCTCTTTGCTGTCATGTGACCTGATCATGGCTGTCCTCTTTGCTGTCATGTGACCTGATCATGGCTGTCCTCTTTGCTGTCATGTGACCTGAGCATGGCTGTCGTCCTCGCTGTCATGTGACCTGATCATGGCTGTCGTCCTCGCTGTCATGTGACCTGAGCATGGCTGTCCTCTTTGCTGTCATGTGACCTGAGCATGGCTGTCCTCTTTGCTGTCATGTGACCTGAGCATGGCTGTCCCCCTCGCTGTCATGTGACCTGAGCATGGCTGTCCTCCTCGCTGTCATGTGACCTGAGCATGGCTGTCCTCTTTGCTGTCATGTGACCTGAGCATGGCTGTCCTCTTTGCTGTCATGTGACCTGATCATGGCTGTCCTCCTCGCTGTCATGTGACCTGATCATGGCTGTCCTCTTTGCTGTCATGTGACCTGATCATGGCTGTCCTCTTTGCTGTCATGTGACCTGATCATGGCTGTCCTCTTTGCTGTCATGTGACCTGATCATGGCTGTCCTCTTTGCTGTCATGTGACCTGATCATGGCTGTCCTCTTTGCTGTCATGTGACCTGATCATGGCTGTCCTCCTCGCTGTCATGTGACCTGATCATGGCTGTCCTCTTTGCTGTCATGTGACCTGATCATGGCTGTCCTCTTTGCTGTCATGTGACCTGATCATGGCTGTCCTCTTTGCTGTCATGTGACCTGATCATGGCTGTCGTCCTCGCTGTCATGTGACCTGAGCATGGCTGTCCTCTTTGCTGTCATGTGACCTGAGCATGGCTGTCCTCTTTGCTGTCATGTGACCTGAGCATGGCTGTCGTCTTCGCTGTCACGTGACCACAGCATGTTCATGTACCCCATGTGCGCCTTTCCTTTACACCAGGGGTCTCCAAACTTTTCATTTAAAGGGCCACTTTATTGTCTTTTAGACTTTAGGAGGGCCGGATTGTGGCCAGCAGGGGCAGAAAATGTCACGGGCCCAAAATCAGTGAGAATAAATATGGCCTCAGGGTATGTGGTCAATAGGAGGAGTATTCCCGCTATTAGTAGGAGGGATAGTATTCCATCATTGGTATCCGTGGAAGAGACAGTGCCCCATTGTTGGTGTTAATGGGAAATAGAACCTCAGATCAGTGGCGTCTCCAGCTTTCATATTTAGGGGGGGCACATGGGGGGACAGGGACAAAAGTAGGGGGGCCAACTATAAAATGCAATTATATATATATATATATATATATATATATCCTGGGGCCCTTTACTACGATCCCACTATGGGCCCTTTCATATGTTCTGCAGTGAGCTCCCTTCCTACTATACTGGGGCCCCCCAGGGTGGCAGAAAACAAGAGATATATGTCACCAGCACACCAAGAAAATATAAGGGTACAAAGCAGTGGGAGAACTAGCATTGTTGCATAGGTTGTCATGCCACCGGGCCCTGGTGTTCTGCCACAGTGGGGATCCCCAGCTGTCCTGTCCCTGCTATTTACAGCGCTGGTCTGGCATCTGTCTCCTTGGCATCGGCGGCAGTCTATTAGGACCTAGTGCTGGTGATATTATGGGTGCATGCAGGGGAAGGCTGGCACTATTGGTTATAGAGAGCCGAGCCCCCAGCTGGTCACCTAGCAGCAGTAATGCTGTATAACCTTCTCTGTTGACATGCTGATCAGCATGTGATCCAGGTGATGCTCCCAGTCAGATCTAATAAACACAGTATTTATTAGCATCAAGAGTACAACCACATGAATATAATCAACCGTATGATCAGCAGCCATGTAAGCTCTATGCCTGTAAAGTGTGGGCTCTATGCCTGTAAAGTGTGGGCTCTATGCCTGTAAAGTGTGGGCTCTATGCCTGTAAAGTGTGGGCTCTATGCCTGTAAAGTGTGGGCTCTATGCCTGTAAAGTGTGGGCTCTAGGCCTGTAAAGTGTGGGCTCTATGCCTGTAAAGTGTGGGCTCTATGCCTGTAAAGTGTGGGCTCTATGCCTGTAAAGTGTGGGCTCTATGCCTGTAAAGTGTGGGCTCTAGGCCTGTAAAGTGTGGGCTCTAGGCCTGTAAAGTGCGGGCTCTATGCCTGTAAAGTGTGGGCTCTATGCCTGTAAAGTGTGGGCTCTAGGCCTGTAAAGTGTGGGCTCTAGGCCTGTAAAGTGTGGGCTCTAGGCCTGTAAAGTGTGGGCTCTAGGCCTGTAAAGTGTGGGCTCTATGCCTGTAAAGTGTTGGCTTTGATCAATAAAATCACTGATATTTATGACTAGGATTTGACTAAGAGCATCACCTGGATTGCATCCCGATCAGCATGTCAGAGAAGGGTCCACTACTGCTAAGCAATGTGCAGGGAGCTCAACTGTCTACAACCAATAGAGATGGGCTCGGGTGTGTTTGAAATGCCACATGCCCGATCACGCCAGGAAGCCGACACTCCACAGTGCTAATCAATGTATGGGCTGCCTAAGAGCTAAGACCAGCCATATACAGTTTAAATCTCAGCTGGTTCAGCAGAAACTGGCTGAGATTTGAACCATTAATGAGCAGATTCTCTTATAATGATCACTAGTGGTTGCTGTATAGTCACTAGTGATAATCACTGTTTGTCGGGAGAATATAATTGCTGGGCAGGAGGGATATTCCCGTCACCACTGTCTGTTGATGGGGAATCATGCAAGTTTCTTTCCTGCAATCTGTGGATGCAGGAAAGAAATTTGCACCATATATTATCTGCCTAACTGAAAGTGAAAGTAAATTGTGAATGTTTTGAAAGAACAGGAGAGGGGGAGGGAGACAGATGGGGGAGAGAAGGGATGGAGATAATGTAGTTCAGTGATTACAGTGTACTGCAGTCTGCAGTGCACACACTTAAACACGGTCCAGGCTAGAATATCTGGTTGTGTGAGCGCTCGCATTATGCAGTGATGGCGAGCAGAGGGAGGGGGAGGAATCCCCCGCAGAGCTGACTGGGGACGCTCTCCCTCTCGGGGAGCAAAATACAAAAATTGCAAAAAAAAAATAATTTTTTTTTTTTTTTTGGGGGGGCACATGGTGGGGCACAGCATGATGTTGGGGGGGTCAGGGCCCCCTCTGGCCCCCCCTAGGGACGCCCCTGCCTCAGATCATTGGAAGGAATTGTGCCCCAAGGGCCACATAGAGGCTAGCAAGGGGCCACATCTGGCCCTCTGGCCGCAGTTTGGAGACCCATGCTTTACACGATTTGCCCATGTGTACCCTGCAGAAAATGTACAGGTCTCCTCCCTGTATGTGATCACCTGACAAAGCGGAGAGTCTTACAGCCGCCATGATCACTAGGATTGCGGATGTTCCTGCACTGGTCTCTGTATGTCACTAATATGTGATATGATGGTGGCCACTTCTGTCCCTGAGCAGTGCACCCGCTGACACTGGTCCAGAGAAGAGGGGATTGTGCTGGAGAATGGCAGAGCTCATGTCTGGTGATTGTGAATCAGAAGCTGCCTGTGTGCTCCTCCTAGGATTCAGCCCTCTGATTGGTTGCTGAGAGTACAACAGACCGTACATGGGCCATGCTGTCTTCTGTGCAGGGTTATGAGATGGAATGAAACGTTCTGCCTATTTCAAGGATGGAATCATATAATATTAGTCAGTGCAGAGAGATGTTCAGGGGTAAAGGGGTGAATGTTCCCCCTCCTTCCTGTCCCATCAGGTGGATGTTCCCTCCTTCCTGTCCCATCAGGTGGATGTTCCCCCTCCTTCCTGTCCCATCAGGTGGATGTTCCCCCTCCTTCCTGTCCCATCAGGTGGATGTTCCCCCTCCTTCCTGTCCCATCAGGTGGATGTTCCCCCTCCTTCCTGTCCCATCAGGTGGATGTTCCCCCTCCTTCCTGTCCCATCAGGTGGATGTTCCCTCCTTCCTGTCCCATCAGGTGGATGTTCCCTCCTTCCTGTCCCATCAGGTGGATGTTCCCCCTCCTTCCTGTCCCATCAGGTGGATGTTCCCCCTCCTTCCTGTCCCATCGGGTGGATGTTCCCCCTCCTTCCTGTCCCATCGGGTGGATGTTCCCCCTCCTTCCTGTCCCATCGGGTGGATGTTCCCCTTCGTTCCTGTCCCATCAGGTGGATGTTCCCCCTCCTTCCTGTCCCATCAGGTGGATGTTCCCCCTCCTTCCTGTCCCATCAGGTGGATGTTCCCCTTCGTTCCTGTCCCATCAGGTGGATGTTCCCCCTCTTTCCTGTTCCATCAGGTGGATGCTCCCTCCTTCCCGTCCCGTCGGGTCGATGCTCCCTCCTTCCTGTCCCGTCGGGTGGACGCCCCCTCCTTCCCGTCCTGTCAGGTGGATGCTCCCTCCTTCCCGTCCCATCAGGTGGATGCTCCCTCCTTCCCGTCCCGTCGGGTGGACGCCCCCTCCTTCCGGTCCCGTCGGGTGGACGCCCCCTCCTTCCCGTCCCGTCGGGTGGACGCCCCCTCCTTCCGGTCCCGTCGGGTGGACGCTCCCTCCTTCCGGTCCCGTCGGGTGGACGCTCCCTCCTTCCCGTCCCGTCGGGTGGACGCTCCCTCCTTCCCGTCCCGTCAGGTGGACGCTCCCTCCTTCCCGTCCCGTCAGGTGGACGCTCCCTCCTTCCCGTCCCGTCAGGTGGATGCTCCCTCCTTCCCGTCCCGTCAGGTGGACGCTCCCTCCTTCCCGTCCCGTCAGGTGGACGCTCCCTCCTTCCCGTCCCGTCAGGTGGACGCTCCCTCCTTCCCGTCCCGTCAGGTGGACGCTCCCTCCTTCCCGTCCCGTCAGGTGGATGCTCCCTCCTTCCCGTCCCATCAGGTGGATGCTCCCTCCTTCCCGTCCCATCAGGTGGACGCTCCCTCCTTCCCGTCCCGTCAGGTGGACGCTCCCTCCTTCCCGTCCCGTCAGGTGGACGCTCCCTCCTTCCCATCCCGTCAGGTGGATGCTCCCTCTTTCCCGTCCCATCAGGTGGATGCTCCCTCTTTCCCGTCCCATCAGGTGGATGCTCCCTCCTTCCTGTCCCATCAGGTGGATGCTCCCTCCTTCCTGTCCCATTATGACGCTCCCTCCTTCCTGTCAGGTTAATGCTTCCTGTCCTGTGACTCTGTGCCTTGTGTTGTGTGACTATCCCCGTGTACACTGAGGTCTTATGGAGGAGGTGGTGGTTCCTTCCTCCATGAGGTCCCAGCAGTGGCTGAATTCTGAGTGAATCCCCATACTGGTGACATGCGCTTGCAGCTTTTCCCACATCTCTGGCTATGGAGCGGCTAATGGCAAATCTTTTCCCAGCAACCTTTGCAGTGAGCATGATAGAGCAAGATTGTGCAAAAGCTTCTTCTACCCAGCTGTGCTGTATACTGTGTGCTGTATACTGTGTGCTGTATACTGTGTGCCTTACCTTGTGTGTTATGTATATCTGAGGCCCTTCTACCACAGGGGCCCGACACAGGTCTATGGTCTGTAGTTCTCTTTTATGATGGAAGACGCTCCTTATATCTTATAATCAGGGGGTCCTCCTAGGTCTTGTAATAAGGGGGGCCCCTAGACAGGTCTATAGGCTGTAGTGCTTTTATATGTCAGGGGGGTCCTCCTAGGTCTTATGAGGGGACCCTATTCAGGTCTATATTCTGTAGTGATGTTAAATGACAGGGCATCCTCCTAGGTCTTGTAATGAGGGGGGCCCTATACAGGTCTATAGGCTTTAGTTCTGTTATATGACAGGGGGTCCCCCTAGGTCTTGTAATGAGGGGGGCCCTATACAGGTCTATATTCTGTAGTGATGTTAAATGACAGGAGGGTTCTCCCAGGTCTTGTAATGAGGGGGCCCCTATACAGGTCTATAGGCTTTAGTTCTGTTATATGACAGGGGTTCTCCTAGGTCTTGTAATGAGGGGGCCCCTATACAGGTCTATAGGCTGTAGTTCTGTTATATGACAGGAGGGTCCCCCTAGGTCTTGTAATGAAGGGACCCCTATACAGGTCTATAGGATTTAGTTCTGTTATATGACAGGGGGGGTCCCCCTAGGTCGTGTAATGAAGGGGCCCCTATACAGGTCTATAGGCTGTAGTTCTGTTATATGACAGAATGGAGAATGGCAGAGCTCATGTCTGGTGATTGTGAATCAGAAGCTGCCTGTGTGCTCCTCCTAGGATTCAGCCCTCTGATTGGTTGCTGAGAGTACAACAGACCGTACATGGGCCATGCTGTCTTCTGTGCAGGGTTATGAGATGGAATGAAACGTTCTGCCTATTTCAAGGATGGAATCATATAATATTAGTCAGTGCAGAGAGATGTTCAGGGGTAAAGGGGTGAATGTTCCCCCTCCTTCCTGTCCCATCAGGTGGATGTTCCCTCCTTCCTGTCCCATCAGGTGGATGTTCCCCCTCCTTCCTGTCCCATCAGGTGGATGTTCCCCCTCCTTCCTGTCCCATCAGGTGGATGTTCCCCCTCCTTCCTGTCCCATCAGGTGGATGTTCCCCCTCCTTCCTGTCCCATCAGGTGGATGTTCCCCCTCCTTCCTGTCCCATCAGGTGGATGTTCCCTCCTTCCTGTCCCATCAGGTGGATGTTCCCTCCTTCCTGTCCCATCAGGTGGATGTTCCCCCTCCTTCCTGTCCCATCAGGTGGATGTTCCCCCTCCTTCCTGTCCCATCGGGTGGATGTTCCCCCTCCTTCCTGTCCCATCGGGTGGATGTTCCCCCTCCTTCCTGTCCCATCGGGTGGATGTTCCCCTTCGTTCCTGTCCCATCAGGTGGATGTTCCCCCTCCTTCCTGTCCCATCAGGTGGATGTTCCCCCTCCTTCCTGTCCCATCAGGTGGATGTTCCCCTTCGTTCCTGTCCCATCAGGTGGATGTTCCCCCTCTTTCCTGTTCCATCAGGTGGATGCTCCCTCCTTCCCGTCCCGTCGGGTCGATGCTCCCTCCTTCCTGTCCCGTCGGGTGGACGCCCCCTCCTTCCCGTCCTGTCAGGTGGATGCTCCCTCCTTCCCGTCCCATCAGGTGGATGCTCCCTCCTTCCCGTCCCGTCGGGTGGACGCCCCCTCCTTCCGGTCCCGTCGGGTGGACGCCCCCTCCTTCCGGTCCCGTCGGGTGGACGCCCCCTCCTTCCGGTCCCGTCGGGTGGACGCTCCCTCCTTCCGGTCCCGTCGGGTGGACGCTCCCTCCTTCCCGTCCCGTCGGGTGGACGCTCCCTCCTTCCCGTCCCGTCAGGTGGACGCTCCCTCCTTCCCGTCCCGTCAGGTGGACGCTCCCTCCTTCCCGTCCCGTCAGGTGGATGCTCCCTCCTTCCCGTCCCGTCAGGTGGACGCTCCCTCCTTCCCGTCCCGTCAGGTGGACGCTCCCTCCTTCCCGTCCCGTCAGGTGGACGCTCCCTCCTTCCCGTCCCGTCAGGTGGACGCTCCCTCCTTCCCATCCCGTCAGGTGGATGCTCCCTCCTTCCCGTCCCATCAGGTGGATGCTCCCTCCTTCCCGTCCCATCAGGTGGACGCTCCCTCCTTCCCATCCCGTCAGGTGGATGCTCCCTCCTTCCCGTCCCATCAGGTGGATGCTCCCTCCTTCCCGTCCCATCAGGTGGACGCTCCCTCCTTCCCGTCCCGTCAGGTGGACGCTCCCTCCTTCCCGTCCCGTCAGGTGGACGCTCCCTCCTTCCCATCCCGTCAGGTGGATGCTCCCTCTTTCCCGTCCCATCAGGTGGATGCTCCCTCTTTCCCGTCCCATCAGGTGGATGCTCCCTCCTTCCTGTCCCATCAGGTGGATGCTCCCTCCTTCCTGTCCCATTATGACGCTCCCTCCTTCCTGTCAGGTTAATGCTTCCTGTCCTGTGACTCTGTGCCTTGTGTTGTGTGACTATCCCCGTGTACACTGAGGTCTTATGGAGGAGGTGGTGGTTCCTTCCTCCATGAGGTCCCAGCAGTGGCTGAATTCTGAGTGAATCCCCATACTGGTGACATGCGCTTGCAGCTTTTCCCACATCTCTGGCTATGGAGCGGCTAATGGCAAATCTTTTCCCAGCAACCTTTGCAGTGAGCATGATAGAGCAAGATTGTGCAAAAGCTTCTTCTACCCAGCTGTGCTGTATACTGTGTGCTGTATACTGTGTGCTGTATACTGTGTGCCTTACCTTGTGTGTTATGTATATCTGAGGCCCTTCTACCACAGGGGCCCGACACAGGTCTATGGTCTGTAGTTCTCTTTTATGATGGAAGACGCTCCTTATATCTTATAATCAGGGGGTCCTCCTAGGTCTTGTAATAAGGGGGCCCCTAGACAGGTCTATAGGCTGTAGTGCTTTTATATGTCAGGGGGGTCCTCCTAGGTCTTATGAGGGCACCCTATTCAGGTCTATATTCTGTAGTGATGTTAAATGACAGGGCATCCTCCTAGGTCTTGTAATGAGGGGGGCCCTATACAGGTCTATAGGCTTTAGTTCTGTTATATGACAGGGGGTCCCCCTAGGTCTTGTAATGAGGGGGGCCCTATACAGGTCTATATTCTGTAGTGATGTTAAATGACAGGAGGGTTCTCCCAGGTCTTGTAATGAGGGGGCCCCTATACAGGTCTATAGGCTTTAGTTCTGTTATATGACAGGGGTTCTCCTAGGTCTTGTAATGAGGGGGCCCCTATACAGGTCTATAGGCTGTAGTTCTGTTATATGACAGGAGGGTCCCCCTAGGTCTTGTAATGAAGGGACCCCTATACAGGTCTATAGGCTGTAGTTCTGTTATATGACAGGGGGTCCCCCTAGGTCTTGTAATGAAGGGGCCCTAGACAGGTCTATAGGCTGAAGTTCTGTTATATGACAGGGGGTCCCCCTAGGTCTTGTAATGAGGGGGGCCCTATACAGGTCTATAGGCTGGAGTTCTGTTATATGACAGGAGGGTCCCCCTAGGTCTTGTAATGAAGGGACCCCTATACAGGTCTATAGGCTGTAGTTCTGTTATATGACAGGAGGGTCCCCCTAGGTCTTGTAATGAGGGGGCCCCTATACAGGTCTATAGGCTGTAGTTCTGTTATATGACAGGGGGGTCCTCCTAGGTCTTGTAATGAGGGGGCCCCTATACAGGTCTATAGGCTGTAGTTCTGTTATATGACAGGGGGTCCCCCTAGGTCTTGTAATGAGGGGGGGGGGCCCCTATACAGGTCTATAGGCTGTAGTTCTGTTATATGACAGGGGGGTCCTCCTAGGTCTTGTAATGAGGGGGCCCCTATACAGGTCTATAGGCTGTAGTTCTGTTATATGACAGGGGGGTCCCCCTAGGTCTTGTAATGAGGGGGCCCCTATACAGGTCTATAGGTTAGCGTGTAGCTGGGATGGCGGGGGTGTGTCCTGTGACAGCGCAGTGCTCATGTACTCATGTATGTGGTAGGTATACACGGATCTGACCCTTTTATCTTCTGTGTGTCTCCGCAGTCACGCCCGGTTACGCTGCCTCTGTACCTGCAATAGGTGTACGTTCTGCCTGTGTCAGAATCTGCTCCACTCTGACCTCGTCCAGGCCGTAAAGAACAAACTCTTCACCGCCGTTGTTAACAGGTCTTTCATTTTATTCTCTGCCTGCACACGGCGCTCTAACACTAAAGCATGTGATGTATACACACAAGTCACATTGCCCTAACACACTAATGTCAGCTCAGGTGTGTGTGCTTCCGAGTGCTGACACTCTAATACACTAATATACTTCATCTATAATACTTATTACAGAGAGCCGTGTATATGTCATTGTCCAGCCTGGGGTATACTTCATCTATAGTACTTATTACAGAGAGCCGTGTATATGTCATTGTCCAGCCTGGGGTGAGAGGACAGGAATGCATGTCTATATACGCTCTGTACAGGTGTATATGATATGGATGGTTGTATACGGGTCTGTACAGGTGTATATGATATGGATGGTTGTATACTCTCTGTACAGGTGTATATGATATGGATGGTTGTATACTCTCTGTACAGGTGTATATGATACGGATGGTTGTATACTCTCTGTACAGGTGTATATGATATATGGATGGTTGTATACGGGTCTGTACAGGTGTATATGATATGGATGGTTGTATACTCTCTGTACAGGTGTATATGATACGGATGGTTGTATACGCTCTGTACAGGTGTATATGATATGGATGGTTGTATACGCTCTGTACAGGTGTATATGATATGGATGGTTGTATACACTCTGTACAGGTGTATATGATACGGATGGTTGTATACGCTCTGTACAGGTGTATATGATACGGATGGTTGTATACGCTCTGTACAGGTGTATATGATACGGATGGTTGTATACGGGTCTGTACAGGTGTATATGATACGGATGGTTGGATATGGGTCTGTACAGGTGTATATGATACGGATGGTTGTATACACTCTGTACAGGTGTATTTGATATGGATGGTTGTATACGCTCTGTACAGGTGTATATGATACGGATGGTTGTATACGCTCTGTACAGGTGTATATGATATGGATGGTTGTATACGGGTCTGTACAGGTGTATATGATATGGATGGTTGTATACGGGTCTGTACAGGTGTATATGATATGGATGGTTGTATACTCTCTGTACAGGTGTATATGATATACGGATGGTTGTATACTCTCTGTACAGGTGTATATGATACGGATGGTTGTATACTCTCTTTACAGGTGTATATGATATACGGATGGTTGTATACTCTCTGTACAGGTGTATATGATATATGGATGGTTGTATACTCCCTGTACAGGTGTATATGATATGGATGGTTGTATACGCTCTGTACAGGTGTATATGATACGGATGGTTGTATACTCTCTGTACAGGTGTATATGATATGGATGGTTGTATACGCTCTGTACAGGTGTATATGATATGGATGGTTGTATACGGGTCTGTACAGGTGTATATGATATGGATGGTTGTATACGGGTCTGTACAGGTGTATATGATACGGATGGTTGTATACGGGTCTGTACAGGTGTATATGATACGGATGGCTGTATACGGGTCTGTACAGGTGTATATGATATGGATGGTTGTATACGCTCTGTACAGGTGTATATGATATGGATGGTTGTATACGCTCTGTACAGGTGTATATGATATGGATGGTTGTATACGCTCTGTACAGGTGTATATGATACGGATGGTTGTATACTCTCTGTACAGGTGTATATGATACGGATGGTTGGATACTCTCTGTACAGGTGTATATGATATGGATGGTTGTATACTCTCTGTACAGGTGTATATGATATGGATGGTTGTATACTCTCTGTACAGGTGTATATGATATGGATGGTTGTATACGGGTCTGTACAGGTGTATATGATATGGATGGTTGTATACGGGTCTGTACAGGTGTATGTGATATGGATGGTTGTATACGGGTCTGTACAGGTGTATATGATATGGATGGTTGTATACGCTCTGTACAGGTGTATATGATACGGATGGTTGTATATGCTCTGTACAGGTGTATATCATATGGATGGTTGTATACTCTCTGTACAGGTGTATATGATACGGATGGTTGTATACTCTCTGTACAGGTGTATATGATACGGATGGTTGTATACTCTCTGTACAGGTGTATATGATACGGATGGTTGTATACTCTCTGTACAGGTGTATATGATACGGATGGTTGTATACTCTCTGTACAGGTGTATATGATACGGATGGTTGTATACTCTCTGTACAGGTGTATATGATATGGATATAAAGTTGCTCTCTGTACAGGTGTATATGATATGGATGGTTGTATACGGGTCTGTACAGGTGTATATGATGTGGATGGTTGGATACTCTCTGTACAGGTGTATATGATATGGATGGTTGTATACTCTCTGTACAGGTGTATATGATATACGGATGGTTGTATACGGGTCTGTACAGGTGTATATGATATACGGATGGTTGTATACGCTCTGTACAGGTGTATATGATATGGATGGTTGTATACGCTCTGTACAGGTGTATATGATATAGATGGTTGTATACTCTCTGTACAGGTGTATATGATACGGATGGTTGTATACGGGTCTGTACAGGTGTATATGATGTGGATGGTTGTATACGGGTCTGTACAGGTGTATATGATATATGGATGGTTGTATACTCTCTGTACAGGTGTATATGATACGGATGGTTGTATACGGGTCTGTACAGGTGTATATGATGTGGATGGTTGTATACTCTCTGTACCGGTGTATATGATACGGATGGTTGTATACTCTCTGTACAGGTGTATATGATATGGATGGTTGTATACTCTCTGTACAGGTGTATATGATACGGATGGTTGTATACTCTCTGTACAGGTGTATATGATACGGATGGTTGTATACTCTCTGTACAGGTGTATATGATATGGATGGTTGTATACGGGTCTGTACAGGTGTATATGATACGGATGGTTGTATACGGGTCTGTACAGGTGTATATGATGTGGATGGTTGTATACTCTCTGTACAGGTGTATATGATATGGATGGTTGTATACTCTCTGTACAGGTGTATATGATACGGATGGTTGTATACGGGTCTGTACAGGTGTATATGATATGGATGGTTGTATACGGGTCTGTACAGGTGTATATGATATATGGATGGTTGTATACTGGTCTGTACAGGTGTATATGATATGGATATAAAGTTGCTCTCTGTACAGGTGTATATGATGTGGATGGTTGTATACGGGTCTGTACAGGTGTATATGATACGGATGGTTGTATACTGGTCTGTACAGGTGTATATGATATGGATGGTTGTATACGGGTCTGTACAGGTGTATATGATATATGGATGGTTGTATACGGGTCTGTACAGGTGTATATGATATGGATGGTTGTATACAGGTCTGTACAGGTGTATATGATATGGATGGTTGTATACGCTCTGTACAGGTGTATATGATATGGATGGTTGTATACTCTCTGTACAGGTGTATATGATATGGATGGTTGTATACGGGTCTGTACAGGTGTATATGATGTGGATGGTTGTATACTCTCTGTACAGGTGTATATGATACGGATGGTTGTATACGGGTCTGTACAGGTGTATATGATATGGATGGTTGTATACGGGTCTGTACAGGTGTATATGATATGGATGGTTGTATACGGGTCTGTACAGGTGTATATGATACGGATGGTTGTATACGCTCTGTACAGGTGTATATGATATGGATGGTTGTATACTCTCTGTACAGGTGTATATGATGTGGATGGTTGTATACTCTCTGTACAGGTGTATATGATATGGATGGTTGGATACTCTCTGTACAGGTGTATATGATATGGATGGCTGTATACTCTCTGTACAGGTGTATATGATATGGATGGTTGTATACTCTCTGTACAGGTGTATATGATACGGATGGTTGTATACGGGTCTGTACAGGTGTATATGATATGGATGGCTGTATACTCTCTGTACAGATGTATATGATATGGATGGTTGTATACGGGTCTGTACAGGTGTATATGATATGGATGGTTGTATACGGCTCTGTACAGGTGTATATGATACGGATGGTTGTATACTCTCTGTACAGGTGTATATGATACGGATGGTTGTATACTCTCTGTACAGGTGTATATGATATGGATGGTTGTATACGCTCTGTACAGGTGTATATGATACGGATGGTTGTATACGGGTCTGTACAGGTGTATATGATACGGATGGTTGTATACGGGTCTGTACAGGTGTATATGATATGGATGGTTGTATACGGGTCTGTACAGGTGTATATGATACGGATGGTTGTATACGGGTCTGTACAGGTGTATATGATATGGATGGTTGTATACAGGTCTGTACAGGTGTATATGATATGGATGGTTGTATACGCTCTGTACAGGTGTATATGATATGGATGGTTGTATACTCTCTGTACAGGTGTATATGATATGGATGGTTGTATACGGGTCTGTACAGGTGTATATGATGTGGATGGTTGTATACTCTCTGTACAGGTGTATATGATACGGATGGTTGTATACGGGTCTGTACAGGTGTATATGATATGGATGGCTGTATACTCTCTGTACAGGTGTATATGATATGGATGGCTGTATACTCTCTGTACAGGTGTATATGATATGGATGGTTGTATACTCTCTGTACAGGTGTATATGATACGGATGGTTGTATACGGGTCTGTACAGGTGTATATGATATGGATGGTTGTATACGGGTCTGTACAGGTGTATATGATATGGATGGTTGTATACTCTCTGTACAGGTGTATATGATATGGATGGTTGTATACTCTCTGTACAGGTGTATATGATATGGATGGCTGTATACTCTCTGTACAGATGTATATGATATGGATGGTTGTATACGGGTCTGTACAGGTGTATATGATATGGATGGTTGTATACGGCTCTGTACAGGTGTATATGATACGGATGGTTGTATACTCTCTGTACAGGTGTATATGATACGGATGGTTGTATACTCTCTGTACAGGTGTATATGATATGGATGGTTGTATACGCTCTGTACAGGTGTATATGATATGGATGGTTGTATACGGGTCTGTACAGGTGTATATGATATGGATGGTTGTATACTCTCTGTACAGGTGTATATGATATGGATGGTTGTATACTCTCTCTACAGGTGTATATGATATGGATGGTTGTATACGCTCTGTACAGGTGTATATGATATGGATGGTTTGTATACTCTCTGTACAGGTGTATATGATATGGATGGTTGTATACTCTCTGTACAGGTGTATATGATATGGATGGTTGTATACTCTCTGTACAGGTGTATATGATATGGATGGTTGTATACGCTCTGTACAGGTGTATATGATACGGATGGTTGTATACTCTCTGTACAGGTGTATATGATATGGATGGTTGTATACACTCTGTACAGGTGTATATGATATGGATGGTTGTATACTCTCTGTACAGGTGTATATGATATGGATGGTTGTATACGCTCTGTACAGGTGTATATGATATGGATGGTTTGTATACTCTCTGTACAGGTGTATATGATACGGATGGTTGTATACGCTCTGTACAGGTGTATATGATATGGATGGTTGTATACGCTCTGTACAGGTGTATATGATACGGATGGTTGTATACTCTCTGTACAGGTGTATATGATATGGATGGTTGTATACACTCTGTACAGGTGTATATGATATGGATGGTTGTATACGGGTCTGTACAGGTGTATATGATATGGATGGTTGTATACTCTCTGTACAGGTGTATATGATATGGATGGTTGTATACTCTCTGTACAGGTGTATATGATATGGATGGTTGTATACTCTCTGTACAGGTGTATATGATATGGATGGTTGTATACGGGTCTGTACAGGTGTATATGATATGGATGGTTGTATACTCTCTGTACAGGTGTATATGATATGGATGGTTGTATACTCTCTGTACAGGTGTATATGATATGGATGGTTGTATACTCTCTGTACAGGTGTATATGATATGGATGGTTGTATACGCTCTGTACAGGTGTATATGATACGGATGGTTGTATACGCTCTGTACAGGTGTATATGATGTGGATGGTTGTATACTCTCTGTACAGGTGTATATGATACGGATGGTTGTATACTCTCTGTACAGGTGTATATGATATGGATGGTTGTATACGGGTCTGTACAGGTGTATATGATATGGATGGTTGTATACGGGTCTGTACAGGTGTATATGATATGGATGGTTGTATACTCTCTGTACAGGTGTATATGATATGGATATAAAGTTGCTCTCTGTACACGACTTGTCTGATGATCATCAATGTATACATGAAGGGCTCGGGGGAAGGAATTTCCCGGCACACAGCTGTCTTCCTGGCAGGGATCCTATAGAAGGGGGCGGTTCTCTATCGTGTAATGTATGGAAATGTAAATCTCATGTGTCTGGTGAATAGAATCCTATAGAACTTGTGTGTTTCCTGTTCATTGAAAGTCCCAGGAATTCATTGACTGTTGGGTTATTATGTCACCTACAGGAGGACACTGGGAAAAAACAGGGACTAGGCTGCTATAACCCCTCCCACTCCCAGCATGCCTTCTGTTTTATTACTAGTGTCCTGGGAGGATGGATCCCCTTTGATCTGCTATGAAAGTCCTATCCCCAGCAGGCTCTGAATGTCTTTGTTCCTCAGGGATTCTTGTAGTTCATTGGGGGACACGGGCCCCTCTACTCTGTGTCTTGGTCATGCTTTTCCACCAAACTGAAGCATGCTGGGAGTAGGGATTGTCCCAAGCTGACCATTGTATTGTTGGTTTGCTAGTGTCCAAATCCTCATGTAGGCGACAGTATAACCCGACCGTTATTGGATTCATTGGATTTTATGGTAAGATCCCGTTATTGAGGTTGTCCTGCTGTTTAGAAGAGCTCCACCCCTAATGAAGTCCTCCTGCTTGTCTGGGATACTCCAACCACCAGACCCGAGGAGGTCGCCCTCACACCGCTCTGCTCTGTGGTCCGCCTGTGATTGCAGCAGCAGGAGGGTAAATAAAACACAGGAGCAGCAAGTGGGGGGGGGGGCGGGGTGTAGACATCTGTTCAGAAAGTTTATACAGTGGAACCTCGGATTGCGAGTAACGCGATTCGCAAATATTCTAATTTGGTTTGTGAATGTTCAGGCCAAAGCCGTGTGCAGTACCACGTTTGGCCTGAGGTGGGGGGGGGCATCGGAGCCGAGCATCGTTGTTCGGAAATGCCCGAGGACAGCTCAGCTGACCTCGAAAAGCCTCAGGAGCGGAGTCTTTCCAAGGTTTGCTGAGGTCAGCCGAACTGTCCTCAGGCCTTTCCAGCTGTTTCCGAGGCTCTCCGGCGCCCCCCCACCTCTGGCCACATGCGGTATTGCATGCCATTGAAGTCAATGCGGAACAAATTATTTTCGTCTCAATTTACTTAGATGTGGAATCTCGCTTTGATATGCGAGTGCTTTGGATTACGAGCGTTCTCCTGGAACGGATTATTCTCGTAATCTGAGGTTCCACTGTTCTTGCAGACCAGCTCCAGCCTAAACAGTTTTTGTGTTGGATGGGAGTGTGCATGGGTTAGCACCGCCGATTCCCTGGATTCCCCCCTCCATTCCTGTTATGATGTCCCATCAGACCCAGAAAGAGGCATGAAGTGAGCGGGTTCCCTCCACCCATGTTGGTTCCCTTTAGTATTGCACACATAGACGACCCCAATCCCCACCCCCACTCCCTATACTGCTCACATCCCCTTGCCCACAATCCTCTGCTTTACCACCTGTGTTCAGTTCCTGTGTCTCTCTTCTCTCCCGGCAGGTGTTCCCTTCAGTTTGTCTGGGCAACCGTCACTGTCCTACTGCTGCACCACGTCTCCCCTCTAACCTTCAACTAACCGGCCCTTTCCCCTTTCCCAGTCCTTGTCTGCCTGATCAATGCTGATGTCACAGCTGCTCCTGCTTTGTAATTGGTAGGGTTGTCCCGATACCACTTTTTTAGGACCGAGTACCGATACTTTTTTTTAAATGTGTCCCCAAATGCAGCCATGTCCCCCACATATTGCAGCCATGTCCCCCACATATTGCAGCCATGTCCCCCACATATTGCAGCCATGTCCCCCACATATTCCAGCCATGTCCCCCACACATTCCAGCCATGTCCCCCACATATTCCAGCCATGTCCCCCACATAATGCAGCCATGTCCCCCACATAATGCAGCCATGTCCCCCACATAATGCAGCCATGTCCCCCACATATTCCAGCCATGTCCCCCACATAATGCAGCCATGTCCCCCACATAATGCAGCCATGTCCCCCACATATTCCAGCCATGTCCCCCACATATTCCAGCCATGTCCCCCACATATTCCAGCCATGTCCCCCACATATTCCAGCCATGTCCCCCACATATTCCAGCCATGTCCCCCACATAATGCAGCCATGTCCCCCCACATATGCAGCCATGTCCCCCACATATTGCAGCCATGTCCCCCACATATTGCAGCCATGTCCCCCACATATTGCAGCCATGTCCCCCACATATTGCAGCCATGTCCCCCCCATATGCAGCCATGTCCCCCACATATTGCAGCCATGTCCCCCCCATATGCAGCCATGTCCCCCCCATATGCAGCCATGTCCCCCACATATTGCAGCCATGTCCCCCACATATTGCAGCCATGTCCCCCACATAATGCAGCCATGTCCCCCACATAATGCAGCCATGTCCCCCACATAATGCAGCCATGTCCCCCACATAATGCAGCCATGTCCCCCACATAATGCAGCCATGTCCCCCACATAATGCAGCCATGTCCCCCACATAATGCAGCCATGTCCCCCACATATTCCGGCCATGTCCCCCACATATTCCAGCCATGTCCCCCACATAATGCAGCCATGTCCCCCACATATTGCAGCCATGTCCCCCACATATTGCAGCCATGTCCCCCACATAATGCAGCCATGTCCCCCACATAATGCAGCCATGTCCCCCACATAATGCAGCCATGTCCCCCACATATTCCAGCCATGTCCCCCACATATTCCAGCCATGTCCCCCACATATTCCAGCCATGTCCCCCACATATTGCAGCCATGTCCCCCACATAATGCAGCCATGTCCCCCACATAATGCAGCCATGTCCCCCACATAATGCAGCCATGTCCCCCACATAATGCAGCCATGTCCCCCACATAATGCAGCCATGTCCCCCACATAATGCAGCCATGTCCCCCACATATTCCAGCCATGTCCCCCACATATTCCAGCCATGTCCCCCACATATTCCAGCCATGTCCCCCACATATTGCAGCCATGTCCCCCACATAATGCAGCCATGTCCCCCACATAATGCAGCCATGTCCCCCACATAATGCAGCCATGTCCCCCACATAATGCAGCCATGTCCCCCACATAATGCAGCCATGTCCCCCACATAATGCAGCCATGTCCCCCACATAATGCAGCCATGTCCCCCACATATTCCAGCCATGTCTCCCCACATAATGCAGCCATGTCCCCCACATAATGCAGCCATGTCCTACATACCATGATGGTGCCGCCGTTAATCAGCGTGCGGGGAACATTACAGCTTTCGTTTGAATAGCTGTATCCCCGCCGCGTATAGACACTCCCCCATGCGCGGGATTGGACAGATCATCCGTCCAATCCCGCGCAAGGGGGAGTGTCTATACACGGCGGGGATACAGCTATTCAAACGAAAGCTGTAATGTTCCCCGCACGCTGATTAACGGCGGCGGGGGGAGGAACAAGTATTCTATTTCAGTATCGGGGGTATTTGCGGGAGTACGAGTACTCCCGCAAATACTCGGTATCGGTCCCGATACTGGTATCGGTATCGGGACAACCCTAGTAATTGGTTACCCTCTGTCCCTGTCAGGGAGCCGCTGGTTGTGACTTGTATTGAAGGTGCATATTCCAGGTCATCCTACTTGCTGCCTCTAGCAGGCTTGTGTATGTGTGTCCTGTGTGATTAGCAATTATTTAAGGAAGGATGGGGATGACAGCCCTGGAACCTGCACCTTTTAAAACAAGTCAGGGATGACAGTCCCCATCTCTGTCCTGACAGATGACCTCCTATGGTCTGATCAGGATTGGAGGCACAGGGTCAGCCTGGTGTTTGTGTGACCCCCTCACGCCGTACTGCATAATAATCACTGTACTAGCTGACACAGGGGGCCCCTGGGGGCCAGTCATTCTGTATTATTCACCGTGCTCCAGGAGGTGGAGGCACTGCCCCCTTCCTGATCATGTCCTATTGAGTTTATTGTTTTCTGGGATCCCCAGAGGTCACCAGTATCACAATACTGTACACAGTGTCACCCCTTAGATCTGTGCCTATATTCTGCAGGGCTCAGGGTTTCCACCATCCCTCAATTCCCTACAGAAATCTCCTTTTATTTATTATATTTTATGATTGATATGTGAATAGATACTGTCATGTCCCTTCAGGTCACTGCTGAGTATTACCCCGGTGTTAGGACTTTAGCTGTGTGGTAGGACTTTAGCTGTGTGTTTGGTCTTTAGCTTTGTGTTTGGTCTTTAGCTTCGTGTTTGGTCTGTAGCCTCGTGTGTTGGGTCTCTAGCCTCGTGTGTTGGGTCTCTAGCCTTGTGTGTTGGGTCTCTAGCCTCGTGTGTTGGGTCTCTAGCCTCGTGTGTTGGGTCTGTAGCCTCGTGTGTTGGGTCTGTAGCCTCGTGTGTTGGGTCTGTAGCCTCGTGTGTTGGGTCTCTAGCCTCGTGTGTTGGGTCTCTAGCCTCGTGTGTTGGGTCTCTAGCCTCGTGTGTTGGGTCTCTAGCCTCGTGTGTTGGGTCTCTAGCCTCGTGTGTTGGGTCTCTAGCCTCGTGTGTTGGGTCTCTAGCCTCGTGTGTTGGGTCTCTAGCCTCGTGTGTTGGGTCTCTAGCCTCGTGTGTTGGTTCTCTATCCTCGTGTGTTGGTTCTTTAGCCTTGTGTGTTGGTTCTTTAGCCTCGTGTGTTGGGTCTCTATCCTCGTGTGTTGGGTCTCTATCCTCGTGTGTTGGGTCTCTATCCTCGTGTGTTGGGTCTCTATCCTCGTGTGTTGGGTCTCTATCCTCGTGTGTTGGGTCTCTATCCTCGTGTGTTGGTTCTTTAGCCTCGTGTGTTGGTTCTTTAGCCTCGTGTGTGTTGGGTCGCTATCCTCGTGTGTTGGGTCGCTATCCTCGTGTGTTGGGTCGCTATCCTCGTGTGTTGGGTCTCTATCCTCGTGTGTTGGGTCTCTAGCCTCGTGTGTTGGGTCTCTAGCCTCGTGTGTTGGTTCTTTAGCCTCGTGTGTTGGGTCTCTATCCTCGTGTGTTGGGTCTCTATCCTCGTGTGTTGGGTCTCTATCCTCGTGTGTTGGGTCTCTATCCTCGTGTGTTGGGTCTCTATCCTCGTGTGTTGGGTCTCTATCCTCGTGTGTTGGGTCTATATCCTCGTGTGTTGGTTCTTTAGCCTCGTGTGTTGGTTCTTTAGCCTTGTGTGTGTTGGGTCTCTATCCTCGTGTGTTGGGTCGCTATCCTCGTGTGTTGGGTCGCAATCCACGTGTGTTGGGTCGCTATCCTCGTGTGTTGGGTCGCTATCCTCGTGTGTTGGGTCTCTAGCCTTGTGTGTTGGGTCTCTAGCCTCGTGTGTTGGGTCTCTAGCCTCGTGTGTTGGGTCTCTAGCCTCGTGTGTTGGGTCTCTAGCCTCGTGTGTTGGTTCTTTATCCTCGTGTGTTGGGTCTCTATCCTCTTGTGTTGGGTCTCTATCCTCGTGTGTTGGGTCTCTATCCTCGTGTGTTGGGTCTCTATCCTCGTGTGTTGGGTCTCTATCCTCGTGTGCTGGGTCTCTATCCTCGTGTGTTGGGTCTCTATCCTCGTGTGTTGGGTCTCTATCCTCGTGTGTTGGGTCTCTATCCTCGTGTGTTGGGTCGCTATCCTCGTGTGTTGGGTCGCTATCCTCGTGTGTTGGGTCGCTATCCTCGTGTGTTGGGTCGCTATCCTCGTGTGTTGGGTCTCTATCCTCGTGTGTTGGGTCTCTATCCTCTCTATCCTCGTGTGTTGGGTCTCTATCCTCGTGTGTTGTGTCTCTATCCTCGTGTGTTGTGTCTCTATCCTCGTGTGTTGTGTCTCTATCCTCGTGTGTTGTGTCTCTATCCTCGTGTGTTGTGTCTCTATCCTCGTGTGTTGGGTCTCTATCCTCGTGTGTTGGGTCGCTATCCTCGTGTGTTGGGTCGCTATCCTCGTGTGTTGGGTCTCTATCCTCGTGTGTTGGGTCTTTATCCTTTGGTTGGGTCTATATCCTCGTGTTAGGACTGTGGCTGTTCTGTAATTGTAAAATAATTTAGCTGTGCATGCAAGAATTAATTGACCCTACTGACCGCACACCTGCCCCTCCCTGTTTTTGAAGTGTAATTTGGAGGTTTGCTGACGTTGTGAAGCACAGATTGGTAGCTCTTCTATAGGGTTGGCTGTGTTGTGAGGTTTGGTTTCTCTGGGTCTGCGTTATAAGTGGTATTGGGTGGGGGCACAGTGTGTCCCAGAGTCTCCAAACCTGTCATGGCAATAACTTCTGGGTGCCTTCAACGTGCTGGGGCAGCCTGCTGGGGATTAATAGACTGTGACTCCTGGTGTAGGCCCAACTTCAACCACTTGGCTGATAAGGGCTGTAAGGCAAAGTGCCTTCATTATTTATTATCTGTCTGGCTGTGTGCACAGGCTCTTCAGGTATCAGTTGTGCCCAGTGGAGAATGTAGAGTGGTATGTCCAGTACCAGTCTCTGTATATGGGGTAGATGATGGTAGATACTGCTGTGCCCTTCCACAGATCCTTAGACTTCCATGTGTGGGCTCACTGCTGACCTTTTAATGGGGGGGACTTGGTTTATCTCAAAGTCTAAAGAGTAACGCCACAAATTCCCAGCCCAGGCAATGCTGGGTATGGGTAACATTCAGGAAAATGATGCCCCTGGCAGGCCACAATCCAGCATGTTGAACGCAAGATGTATTGTCACGCTGGGGGTGCTTCTGAGCTGTCCCTGATCCTGTTTCGCCCTCCCCGTGTGTACAAGGTTGAGAGTCTGGCTAGATGTGTTGGGGGAGTCTCTGATTGCAGACGCAGACAGCAGCCTGGGACACCAAGTCCACCCCGTCTCCCACATGGAATATTCCATCTTCATGGACACCTCTGCTGACCCAGCGCTAGACCCTGCCAGGTACCTGCCACGTGTGCCCTCTAAGGGGTGTATTCTGCTGTGTACTAAACCTAGAAATACGGCTTCTGCTGAAACCCATACTAAACCACGCATGCTCTGATTTCCTGAGGATTGGCTCCCCAATCTCCAAATATTGCTGGTATCGGGCAACTGTGCTACTATGTCTGGAGGAGTGATAGATCTGCTTACGGTGGTCACCAGTCCTTCCACCTCTGTCCTGATTCCTTGGAACAATCGGAGTATTTAGGCCGATTTCCACTATGAACCAGTCTGGGTGGATGGCCTTTCCCCGGAGATCCACCCCAGTCATTGGCCCTCTTGTGTCCAAAGTCGTCAGACACTGATGAGACGTCGACACCATTTACACCAAGCGTGATGGCCTCCCCGTCCTCACTAAGGTTGTACTAAAACACAAAAGTGTTTACTTTGGACTCCCTATTATCAGAATGTGACCTGTTCAGAACGAAGGGTGAGCTCAGGCGTGTTCACAAACCGCACGTGTGGAGCTCGCCAGGAAGTCGGGACTGCACACCGCTAATCACAGGCAGTGAGACATTTCCTGATCTCTGCAGCCGCACATCGGGGGAATGTCTCGCGGGCTCTGCACGTGCGGTTTGCGAACACGCCTGAGCTCACCCTTAGTCAGAAGAAGAGTGAAGAGGCGTCCCAGATTTCCTCCTCCATCTCTTTCTATCTAACCCTCAATATAGAAGCATGGCCAGACGTATTTGCTATGGATAGAGTTGTGCTGGTTTGTTGTGTCTTACACTCAGTAACTCTCACAGTCAGCTCTTGCATGGAATGACACTAGATTGCCATGTTCCTGTCTGAGACGAGACTGGTGGAGAATGTTGTGCATCTCCCCTATGTTGTCCATATTATTGTCCCTGGCCTGCCGACATACACCACATTGGTGTTCCTGTCCTTGTAGATGGTCGCTCAGTATTTCCCAGCTAGGAGGCATGGTGTGTGTGTGTCACAGCCGGGGTAATGTGTACAGAGGACAGCTGTGGGTAGGATGAGTCCCGTCCCCCTTCTTTAGCGTAAGGAACTCCCAATACAGAACATTGGGACAAACTCACAAAACACGACCGGGGGGGGAGAGTCTGATGATGGAACCTCCTTCTCCTCCCCATCTTCTATTTCTTTACCAGTAATTACTTTCTGCTCTTATCCCCTACAGATGTTCTGTTCTTCAGGGACTAAAAGTCTAAAAATGTAATTATTGACAAAACTTTGTCCGCCGTCAATGCTTCCTTTGTCCGGAACCAGCCCCATCCAAGACTCTTTAGCCCCCCCAGTCACCAGACAACACCAGTCTTGGAGTACATCAGGAATTGCCTTTTTTATTTGAGATCTCACACAAATATATACACAAGGAGGACAATACAAACTGTAACCCGAAACCTAATTAACATGAGCTAATTACCAATCGTTTAGACAGCCTAGGTGACTCAGAGACATGACCTTTAGGACAGACTTGCCATCTTTTAGCTCAGAAGACAACATTTATCATAACTAGAAACACAGAAAACCCTTCTCACAATAGCAGAAGATCTAATTACAACTAATGTAACAAACTGTAACTAGAAACCCAATTAACATGAGCCAATTATCCAATCCTAGGTGACTCAGAGACATGACCTTTAGGACAGACTTGCCGTCTTGTAGCTCAGAAGACAACATTTTCATAAATAGAAACACAGAAAACCCTTCTCACAATAGCAGAAGATCTAATTACAACTAATACAAACTGTAACTAGAAACCCAATTAACATGAGCCAATTATCCAATCATAGGTGACTCAGAGACATGACCTTTAGGCCAGACTTGTCGTCTTGTAGCTCAGAAGACAACATTATCATAAATAGAAACACAGAAAACCCTTCTCACAATAGCAGAAGATCTAATTACAACTAATACAAACTGTAACTAGAAACCCAATTAACATGAGCCAATTATCCAATCATAGGTGACTCAGAGACATGACCTTTAGGCCAGACTTGTCGTCTTGTAGCTCAGAAGACAACATTATCATAAATAGAAACACAGAAAACCCTTCTCACAATAGCAGAAGATCTAATTACAACTAATACAAACTGTAACTAGATCAGTACCTTTTGCCTTGCGGAAGAAAGTGGAAGCAGAGCTGGACCACCTATTGGCTGAAAAGATCATAACGAAAGTGGATAGAAGTGAATGGGCATCACCAATTGTGCCTGTCAAGAAAAAGGGTAAAGGTCACAGTGATCTATCACAAACATCACAGAAACCCAATTAACATGAGCCAATTATCCAATCATAGGTGACTCAGAGACATGACCTTTAGGACAGACTTGCCGTCTTGTAGCTCAGAAGACAACCTTTATCATAAATAGAAACACAGAAAACCTTCTCACAATAGCAGAGTTCATTATCACAAAGACCAATGGGTGAGAGACTCTCAGATCCCACAATAGACTTATTTACAATAATCACATTCTAGCCGACAGACGAGTGGGTGGAGTTGATGACATCAGCATCTTCTATGAGCCCCGACATTATGAATCGGTCACTATTTATAATATGATGTATACAGGGTCCCCAGAGTCTGTGTGTTTTGGGGGGACATGGACCTGAATCCAAAGTAACATTACTCCAAGGGCCCCAGGCATACACCTCACATGGAGTATTGTTCCCTTACAATCCAGAGCCCATAATCAGAAGGCAAGAGGCCGGCATTCAGTCCTCTCCAGAAGCCTCCGTCCCGGCTGGTCTGTCGCAGTACTCCATACATTTTCTATAAACGTCCTCCCACCAGAATGACGCACCTTCTATAATGTATGGGGGGATTGTGTGAGGTTGGTTCTGTCACACAGTCAGGAATCGGGTCATAGTGAGTTTGTCCCTTGCTCCTGTTGGCGGGGGGGGGGGGGATTACAAACCTCCCCGGTAATGTGGGATGATGACTATCTCTGTCCCGGCTGGTCTGTCACAGTACTCCATACATTTTCTATAAACGTCCTCCCACCAGAATGACGTACCTTCTACAATGTATGGGGGGATTGTGTGAGGTTGGTTCTGTCGCACAGTCAGGAATCGGGTCATTGTGAGTTTGTCCCTTGCTCCTGTTGGCGGGGGGATTACAAACCTCACCGGTAATGTGGGATGATGACTATCTCTGTCCCGGAGCTTTAGGCATTGTTACCAATGTTGTTGTTCTCCTTTTTTTTCCCTGTTCACAGAGTAACGACGCCTTTGTTTTGTGTTTTCTCTCCCTGTCACAGGCACATGTCGCAGGCCGAACTTAAAGGTTCCACGTTTTGGTTACGAGCAAGTTTTGGTGCCACAGTGTTTGCCGTCCTGGGATTTGCCATGTACAGAGCTTTGCTAAAGCAGCGATAATCCAACACAGACTGCCTTTCTCCTTCTTTGCTTTTTCCTGTCGTCCAAACAAGCCCCGCCCTCTTTCCGTGTACATTATACGCCATATAACCCCCCCCGCTAAGCTATTTATATTATTATTCTTCATAATGATCACTACATGTGGTTCAGCAGTATTAAAATACCACCCTGATGTGGATGGGGACACCTCTGATGTCGGTGTTAGTATTTCTGTGGTTGAGAAGAGGGAACGGTACGTGGCCATCTGGAGTGGCCCCCACCACCTGTGTTATAACGCAAAGGATTATCGACCGGATCATCAAATGCAGACTGAAATCTGTTGACTTCATTTGGCGTTTTCTCATGGGACGCTGGCAAGTGCCAAAGAGAGAGAAATCCAATGAGTGGGCTTACCTGAAAATGACCTACCATGAGAAGGTTTCTCTCCCGTTTTCTTCCTTGCTGCGTGGTCACGCGGTATTTGTGCAGCAGAACCATCAACCTGTATATAATGTATATATCGTCCCAGCTGCCTTCCTGCTCGCCTTGAATCCCGGACGAGCCCCCATTACCTTGTTGTGCGAATGAAACCGACTTACACCTCGGAGCTGGGAACCCCCCCCCCCCCCCAAGTAACCTTTCTCCAACAACTGCAGTGGAGTAAAGTTGCGTCCATCTGAATGTCAAGAGAAAAAAAATATCCCCGCTATTTTTTTAAGAGTGCATGTAGTCCGCTAGATCTTTCCCTTAGCCAAACGTTAAGAAATGGAGTATTTTTTGAAAGGCCACAATGACCTCGGATACTGCCATGTATTATCTGACTGATTATGTATGTTGTGGGGTTCTTATTTATTTTAATTTCATTTTGTTTTACAACGAGACACATTTTTAGTTTCAGAATAAAACTCCTCCACGTTCATTTCCCATGGTTATTTACACACTTCTTTTCGGGGCACATCGTATTTTATTTCCTTTTTTATTCTGTGACGTCACAGCAATCCGCCAGAACTAGAGGTGAAACCGCCTCACGCCCCCCCCGCCGGGGCAACACGTGTCACCACAACAATTACACAATATTAATCCTAGATTTTTTTTTTATCACCAATCTTTGTGTGGATTTCATTAAAAAAAAGAGACCCCGTGTAGCCGGACTGTGCCGCGTCTGTTATTTAAGTGCTGGAAAATGCCCTGTGTCCCGTCATATGTCCGGGAAGTGGGGCGTGTTCTCTGAGTCCGTGAAGTGGGGCGTGTTTTCTGAGTCTGTGAAGTGGGGCGTGTTCTCTGAGACGGTGAAGTGGGGCGTGTTTTCTGAGTCTGTGAAGTGGGGCGTGTTGTTTGAGTCTGTGAAGTGGGGCGTGTTGTTTGAGTCGGTGAAGTGGGGCGTGTTGTTTGAGTCGGTGGAGTGGGGCGTGTTTTCTGAGACGGTGGAGTGGGGCGTGTTCTCTGAGTCTGTGAAGTGGGGCGTGTTCTCTGAGTCTGTGAAGTGGGGCGTGTTCTCTGAGTCTGTGAAGTGGGGCGTGTTCTCTGAGTCTGTGAAGTGGGGCGTGTTTTCTGAGTCTGTGAAGTGGGGCGTGTTCTCTGAGTCTGTGAAGTGGGGCGTGTTCTCTGAGTCTGTGAAGTGGGGCGTGTCTTCTGAGTCGGTGAAGTGGGGCGTGTTCTGTGAGTCGGTGAAGTGGGGCGTGTCTTCTGAGTCGGTGAAGTGGAGTGTGAACAGCGGTGGTGGGAGATGTTTCAGTACTCACCTCAAATGACCGTTCTGTAAATGTTTGCTGCTTCCCCCACCGCCCCCCTAAATACTCACCTGAGTTCCCTTTCAATCCAGCGATGTGCACGAGAGCCTCAGCTGTCTTGGGATTGCTTTGCCTTATTGGCTGAGACAGCAGCGGGAGCCATTGGCTCCTACTCCTGTCAATTACAGCCAGTGAGCCAATGAGAAAGCAGGTGGCGGGTCTGATCCACAGCTTTGTGTCTTATAAACACATAGAGCAGGGCTCAAGAGCAAGCACTCACCAGTGCCCCCATAGCAAGCAGCTTGCTATTGGGGGCACTGGTCAAGGGGGAGGAGCCAGGAGCGCCAGCCAGGGACCCGAGAAGAGGAGGATCGGGGCTGCACTGTGAAAAACCATTACAGAGCCAGTAAGTATTTAAAAAAAATAAAAGCTGAACCTTGTAATGGAAAAAAAAGCATGACAGGACCTCTTTAATGTCATATCTGGGGGTGAAAAAGACGTCACATCTCACATTTACACTTAAATGCAATAAAAAATAATAATAAAACGTCCCCTTTTTAGGAGCGTTGGGTGGAAGAGACGTCATCCAATGGTATGGAGCCGAGTGGGGGCATCTTCCCTCACAGGGGAGAGGACCCGATCATCCACCGACGGAGACTGCAGGGGGCGGGGCACCTCTCCCGCTGCCGATAAAGGGGATCGTGTGGCAAATCCGCCGCTGAGACCACCTTTTCTACCTGAAAGCCAGCCGCCCGCCGTTTAAGGTATCTGCTGCCATGACAACGGTATTCCACGTCAAAGTACCGACGTATAACGACGGCGTCTGGTCCATAAGTGGTTAATACCGCTTTAAAGTGTAATTAAAGGCAATTTTGTTGTTGTTTTGGATCGAGTAAAGGAGGGTTATAACCCCTGTCAGGTGTCCCATTGGGGAGATTTCCAAATAGCCAAAACAGGAAGTGAGGGGAAATCCCTGTCTGTCACCAGAACTAGAGTCCCCTTCGGAAGATCTCCTCTCTATTGGATTTCTGATGTCAACCCCAAATTTGGGATTTTCTTTCACTTGCGATGATGACGGCAAACAGGACAAATGGAGAGAGGGTGAATCTCCCTAATGGGGACGCAGACTGCAATAAAAACCTGATAGGGGTTCTAATCCATCTCCACTCCATCCAACACTAACAACGTTTTTCCCTTAGTTGCACTTATATAGGTAGATTCAGTAACATTGTCGCAACTTTGCGGCGGCGTAGCTTAAGGAATTTAAGCTACGCCGCCGTAAGTTAGCGAGGCAAGTACATGATTCACAATGTACTTGCCTTCTAAGTTACGGCGGCGTAGCCTTAAGCGGTGGGCATAAGGGCGCCTAATTCAAATGTGTGTAAGGGGGCGTGTTTTATGTTAATAGTGCTTGACCTTAAGTTTTTTTACGTTTTTTTTTAACTGCACATGCGCCCGGCGCCTACATTTCCCAGTGTGCATTGCGGCTAAGTACGCCGCACGGGCCTATTGATTTTGACGTGGACGTAAACTACGTAAATCCCGATTCACGGACGTCTTACGCAAACGACGTAAAAATTTCGAATTTCGACGTGGGAACGGCGGCCATACTTAACATTACTATTCCATGTAGGGCCAAGCTCTAACTTTAGGCGGCCTATCTCGAAAGTAAACGGTGTAAAAGTACTCCGTCGGCCGGGCGTACGTTCGTGAATCGGCGTATCTACTAATTTACATATTCTACGCCACCTAGCGGCCATCCGAAATATTGCAATCTAAGATAGGATGGCGCAAGCCGTCGTATCTTAGATATGTTTAAGCGTATCTCTGTTTGAGAATACACTTAAACATAAGTCGGCGTAGATTCTGAGTTAGGTCGGCTTATCTACTGATATCTACTGATAAGCCGGCCTAACTCTTACTGAATCTACCTATAAATGTCTTGTGTTGCTGTACTAACTACGCGGAATGTTTCTCAGTTGTGTTCAGCAATTGGATGTCCTTCCTCATGTTTATTTTCTAGTTTGTAGATCTGGTGAGTCGTCATACTGGAGGGGATTGGAGAAATGTCCTACCACTGTGTGTCTGCCATGATTCTCTCCTCAGATATCAGACCTTGGACTGGGCTGTAGATCTGGTGAGTTGTCATACTGGAGGGCATTGGAGAAATGTCCTACCACTGTGTGTCTGCCATGATTCTCTCCTCAGATATCAGACCTTGGACTGGGCTGTAGATCTGGTGAGTCGTCATACTGGAGGGCATTGGCGAAATGTCCTTCCTCTGTGTGTGTCTGCCATGATTCTCTCCTCAAATATCAGACCTTGGTCTGGGCTGTAGATCTGGTAAATCGTCATACTGGAGGGCATTGGAGAAATGTCCTTCCTCTGTGTGTGTCTGCCTTGATTCTCTCCTCAGATATCAGACCTTGGACTGGGCTGTAGATCTGGTGAGTCGTCATACTGGAGGGCATTGGAGAAATGTCCTTCCTCTGTGTGTGTCTGCCTTGATTCTCTCCTCAGATATTAGATCTTGGTCTGGGCTGTAGATCTGGTGAGTCGTCATACTGGAGGGCATTGGAGAAATGTCCTTCCTCTGTGTGTGTCTGCCATGATTCTCTCCTCAAATATCAGACCTTGGTCTGGGCTGTAGATCTGGTAAATCGTCATACTGGAGGGCATTGGAGAAATGTCCTTCCTCTGTGTGTGTCTGCCTTGATTCTCTCCTCAGATATCAGACCTTGGACTGGGCTGTAGATCTGGTGAGTCGTCATACTGGAGGGCATTGGAGAAATGTCCTTCCTCTGTGTGTGTCTGCCTTGATTCTCTCCTCAGATATTAGATCTTGGTCTGGGCTGTAGATCTGGTGAGTCGTCATACTGGAGGGCATTGGAGAAATGTCCTTCCTCTGTGTGTGTCTGCCATGATTCTCTCCTCAGATATTAGATCTTGGTCTGGGCTGTAGATCTGGTGAGTCGTCATACTGGAGGGCATTGGAGAAATGTCCTTCCTCTGTGTGTGTCTGCCATGATTCTCTCCTCTGATTTCAGACCTTGGACTGGTCTGTAGTCCTGGATAATGACCATTGTGTTTGTAGATCTGGTGAGTCGTCATACATGAGGGAATTGGAGTAATGACCTCCCACTGTGAGTGAGTGAATAACTAGTATAGCGCTACAAATGCGAACTGAATCGCCTAAAGACGCCTATTTCCATCCAGTGTCGTCCTGATCCTTCAGAAGAGATGAGTTTTAAGTTTTTTCCGGAAGGCCGATGGTTTTCTTCCATGCGGATGTTTGTTGGTAGAGCGTTCCAGAGCCGTGGTTCTTGGACTGCAAATCTTCGTTCTCCCTTTGATTTGTTGCGGGACTTGGGGTTGTGGAGAAGGTTTTGGTTGGTTGATCAGAGCACGCGATTGGTGACGTAGGGTTTTATTTTCTCACACAAGTATTGAGGAGACTTTCCTTGTGTACATTTGTGGGTGAGGGGGAGGGTCTTGAATGTGATCCGATCCTTTACGGTTAGCCAATGAAGAGTCCTCAGGGACGGGGTGATGGATTCCCAGTTTTTTTTTGTTCCCCGTGTTCTGGACGACTTGTAGACGAGAAATCTGGTATTTCGGTAGTCCTGTGTAGAGGGAGTTTGCGTAGTCGAGTCGGGAATTGAGGATTGTTCCAACTACTACTGCCGTATCTTTTTCTGGGATGAAGGGGAGGAGTCTACACAGCAGCCGGAGGAGATGGTGAGAACCGCTGACTACTGATCCTATTTGTGCGTCCATCGACATCTCGGAGTCAAAGACGACTCAGAGACTTTTGAGTTTGGTGCTCGAGGTGACCATCTGTCCGAGGATGGTGGGAGGAGTCCATGAAGTCTCAGCTTTTGTCTTTCAGTTTAAGGGGAGAAGAAGTTCTGTCTTGGATCCATTGAGTTTGAGGGAGCTCTCCGTCATCCAATCATCGATCAATGTCAGGCATTTTTCTAGACCGTTATATTGGTCTTTTTTTCCCGATGATGCAAAAGAAGAGTTAAGTGTCGTCAGCATATGATTGGTAGCACAGGTCCCGTTTACTGATGGTTTTGAGGAGTGGGCGGAGGTAGATGTTGAAAAGCACCGGTGACAGGCGTGATCCTTGAGGGACGCTGCAAGAAATTGCGCGAGTTTCAGAGGTGAAGGCTCCTAGTTTTACTGTCTGGAAACAATTTCCTAGGAAGGATGCAAAGCAAAGTAGATCTGTGTGTCTGCCATGATTCTCTCCTCAGATATCAGACCTTGGTCTGGGCTGTAGATCTGGTGAGTCGTCATACTGGAGGGGATTGGAGTAATGTCCTTCCTCTGTGTGTCTGCCATGATTCTCTCCTCAGATATCAGACCTTGGTCTGGGCTGTAGATCTGGTGAGTCGTCATACTGGAGGGGATTGGAGTAATGTCCTTCCTCTGTGTGTCTGCCATGATTCTCTCCTCTGATATCAGACCTTGGTCTGGGCTGTAGTCCCCGGATAATGACCATTGTGTTTGTAGATCTGGTGAGTTGTCATACTGGAGGGGATTGGAGTAATGTCCTTCCTCTGTGTGTCTGCCATGCTTCTCTCCTCTGATATCAGACCTTGGTCTGGGCTGTAGATCTGGTGAGTCGTCATACTGGAGGGGATTGGAGTAATGTCCTTCCTCTGTGTGTCTGCCATGCTTCTCTCCTCAGATATCAGACCTTGGTCTGGGCTGTAGATCTGGTGAGTCGTCATACTGGAGGGGATTGGAGTAATGTCCTTCCTCTGTGTGTCTGCCATGATTCTCTCCTCTGATATCAGACCTTGGTCTGGGCTGTAGTCCCCGGATAATGACCATTGTGTTTCCTTCATTCTGTAGTGTGTGGGTGTTTGTGTTCCGGTACGCAGGATGTGATTGGTGGCCGTCTCCAGCATAGGCCTCGGTGTGAGGAACAGGTCTTTCCTGCATAGCCTGCCCGGTATGTGGAGCATGGACTGTGACATTGCGCTTAGACACAACATACCCCCATAGCCGTCCCCCCGTAAACCGGCACAGTGCCGGGAAGTTCTCTGACCCCAGCAGTAGAATGCCGATCTGCCACGTACAGCAACCAATCACATTCCACCGCAGAGGACTACAGAGGAACGAAGCTCTTATCTCACTCCTCATTAACTCTTCATTCGAATCGAGAACATTTCCTGCTTTATGTCTATTTCCAATCATGTCATTGTTCTACAGTGAGGGGGAGGGGGAAAAAGTATTAGACCCCCTGCTGATTTTGTACGTTTCCCCCCCACTGACAAAGAAACGATCGGACTCTATAATTTTATTGGTCGGTTTATTATACCAGTGAGAGACGCATTTCATAAAAGTTATAAATTGATTTGCATTTTAATAAGTATTTGATCACCCGACCAATCGGTGAGATTTCTGGCTCCCGGGTGTATTCTATATAGGTAACGCTCCTAATCCCAGCTTGAGACCTGTCCAGAGAATCGATCAATCCGATTCCAATCTCACCATCATGGGGAAGACCAAAGATTTGTCAGAGGACGTCGGTGAGAAGATTGTAGATCGACACAAGGCTCCAGCCCCGCCCACTATTAACCTCTTATTACCTCTGGACATCTGTAGCCCCGTCCATGGGACTGTGTGTATGCCGGCGTCACATGACTCTCCTGGGCACCGATCCGTCATCATCGGGAACTTTATCTTCTCCCAAATATTTCTGTTAATGAATGTGAGAGAAATGGAATTCACACCCCTGACCTTTATCCCCCATTCCGAGGGGCCGATCCCCCACACCTGACCCATTCCGAGGGGCCGATCCCCCACACCTGACCCATTCCGAGGGACCCGATCTCCCCCCCACACCTGACCCATTCCGAGGGGCCGATCCCCCACACCTGACCCATTCCGAGGGACCGATCCCCCCACACCTGACCCATTCCGAGGGACAGATCCCCCACACCTGACCCATTCCGAGGGGCCGATCCCCCACACTTGACCCATTCCGAGGGGCCGATCCCCCACACCTGACCCATTCCGAGGGGCCGATCCCCCACACCTGACCCATTCCGAGGGACCGATCCCCCCCCCACACCTGACCCATTCCGAGGGGCCGATCCCCCACACCTGACCCATTCCGAGGGACAGATCCCCCCCCCCCCCCCCACACCTGACCCATTCCGAGGGACCGATCCCCCCCCACACCTGACCCATTCCGAGGGGCCGATCCCCCACACCTGACCCATTCCGAGGGACCGACCCCCCCACACCTGACCCATTCCGAGGGGCCGATCCCCCACACCTGACCCATTCCGAGGGACCGATCCCCCACACCTGACCCATTCCGAGGGGCCGATCCCCCACACCTGACCCATTCCGAGGGGCCGATCCCCCACACCTGACCCATTCCGAGGGGCCGATCCCCCACACCTGACCCATTCCGAGGGGCCGATCCCCCACACCTGACCCATTCCGAGGGGCCGATCCCCCACACCTGACCCATTCCGAGGGGCCGATCCCCCACACCTGACCCATTCCGAGGGGCCAATCCCCACACCTGACCCATTCCGAGGGACCCGATCCCCCACACCTGACTCATTCCGAGGGACGATCCCCCACACCTGACCCATTCCGAGGGGCGATCCCCCACACCTGACCCATTCCGAGGGGCCGATCCCCCACGCCTGACCCATTCCGAGGGGCCGATCCCCCACGCCTGACCCATTCCGAGGGGCCGATCCCCCACGCCTGACCCATTCCGAGGGGCCGATCCCCCACGCCTGACCCATTCCGAGGGGCCGATCCCCCACACCTGACCCATTCCGAGGGACCGACCCCCCCACACCTGACCCATTCCGAGGGCCGATCCCCCACACCTGACCCATTCCGAGGGGCCGATCCCCCCACACCTGACCCATTCCGAGGGGACGATCACCCACACATGACCCATTCCGAGGGGCCGATCCCCCACACCTGACCCATTCCGAGGGACCCGATCTCCCCCCACCTTACCCATTCCGAGGGACGATCACCCACACCTGACCCATTCCGAGGGACGATCACCCACACCTGACCCATTCCGAGGGACCGATCCCCCACACCTGACCCATTCCGAGGGGCGGATCACCCCCCACCTGACCCATTCCGAGGGACCGATCCCCCCCACCTGACCCATTCCGCGGGACAGACCCCCCCCCTACCTGACCCATTCCGAGGGGCTGATCCCCCACGCCTGACCCATTCCGAGGGGCCGATCCCCCACACCTGACCCATTCCGAGGGGCCGATCCCCCCCCCCCACACCTGACCCATTCCGAGGGACGATCACCCACACCTGACCCATTCCGAGGGACGATCACCCACACCTGACCCATTCCGAGGGACCGATCCCCCACACCTGACCCATTCCGAGGGGCGGATCACCCCCCACCTTACCCATTCCGAGGGGCCGATCCCCCACGCCTGACCCATTCCGAGGGGCCGACCCCCCCCCCCCCACACCTGACCCATTGCGAGGGACGATCACCCACACCTGACCCATTCCGAGGGACCGATCCCCCACACCTGACCCATTCCGAGGGGCCGATCCCCCCACACCTGACCCATTCCGAGGGGCCGATCCCCCACACCTGACCCATTCCGAGGGGCCGATCCCCCACACCTGACCCATTCCGAGGGGCCGATCCCCCCCCCCCCCCACACCTGACCCATTCCGAGGGACAGATCCCCCCCCCCCACACCTGACCCATTCCGAGGGGCCGATCCCCCCCACCTGACCCATTCCGAGGGCCCGATCCCCCCCACCTGACCCATTCCGAGGGCCGATCACCCACACCTGACCCATTCCGAGGGACCGACCCCCCCACACCTGACCCATTCCGAGGGCCGATCACCCACACCTGACCCATTCCGAGGGGCCGATCCCCCACACCTGACCCATTCCGAGGGACAGATCCCCCCCCCCCCCCCCCCCACACCTGACCCATTCCGAGGGACCGACCCCCCACACCTGACCCATTCCGAGGGGCCGATCCCCCACACCTGACCCATTCCGAGGGACCGACCCCCCCACACCTGACCCATTCCGAGGGCCGATCCCCCACACCTGACCCATTCCGAGGGGCTGATCCCCCACACCTGACCCATTCCGAGGGACCCGATCCCCCCCCCACACCTGACCCATTCCGAGGGGCGATCACCCCACACCTGACCCATTCCGAGGGGCCGATCCCCCACACCTGACCCATTCCGAGGGGCCGATCCCCCACACCTGACCCATTCCGAGGGGCCGATCCCCCACACCTGACCCATTCCGTGGGGCCGATCCCCCACACCTGACCCATTCCGAGGGGCCGATCACCCCCCACCTTACCCATTCCGAGGGGCTGATCCCCCACGCCTGACCCATTCCGAGGGGCCGATCCCCCACACCTGACCCATTCCGAGGGGCCGATCCCCCCCCCCCCACACCTGACCCATTCCGAGGAACGATCACCCACACCTGACCCATTCCGAGGGACGATCACCCACACCTGACCCATTCCGAGGGACCGATCCCCCACACCTGACCCATTCCGAGGGGCCGATCCCCCACACCTGACCCATTCCGAGGGCCGATCCCCCACACCTGACCCATTCCGAGGGGCCGATCCCCCACACCTGACCCATTCCGAGGGGCCGATCCCCCACACCTGACCCATTCCGAGGGACCGATCCCCCACACCTGACCCATTCCGAGGGACCGATCCCCCACACCTGACCCATTCCGAGGGGCCGATCTCGGTGGGTATAAAGGTCAGCTGTGTGAATTCTATTTCTCTCACATTCATTAACAGAAATATTTGGGAGAAGATAAAGATCCCGATGATGACGGATCGGCGCCCAGGAGAGTCATGTGACTCCGGAATACACACAGTCCCATGGACGGGGCTACAGGTGTCCAGAGGTAAGAAGAGGTTAATAGTGGGCGGGGCTGGAGGTGTCAGGTGTGTTGAGGAATGTGGACAGGGAGATGGGGAAGTTAAAATTCACAAGGAAGTTCAGAGACTTTTCTAATAATGGCTTCAGAGGATCCACCGGTAGAAACCTCCACCGATACGCTGATCCCCGTCCAAGAGAACCTGTCCTTCCAGAGCTTCCTCCGCAAGAGGAAGGACACCATGGTGAGACCACCTCTACAGTACGGAGCGATGCTCTGCACATCTCTGGGGGGAGGAGCGATGCTCTGCACATCTCTGGGGGGAGGGAGCGAAGCTCTGCACATCTCTGGGGGGAGGAGCGATGCTCTGCACATCTCTGGGGGGAGGGAGCGATGCTCTGCACATCTCTGGGGGGAGGAGCGATGCTCTGCACATCTCTGGGGGGAGGGAGCGATGCTCTGCACATTTCTGGGGGAGGGAGCGATGCTCTGCACATCTCTGGGGAGAGGGAGCGATGCTCTGCACATCTCTAGGGGGAGGAGCGATGCTCTGCACATCTCTGGGGGGAGGGAGCGAAGCTCTGCACATCTCTGGGGGGAGGAGCGATGCTCTGCACATCTCTGGGGGGAGGGAGGGATGCTCTGCACATCTCTGGGGGGAGGAGCGATGCTCTGCACATCTCTGGGGGGAGGGAGCGATGCTCTGCACATTTCTGGGGGAGGGAGCGATGCTCTGCACATCTCTGGGGAGAGGGAGCGATGCTCTGCACATCTCTGGGGAGAGGGAGCGATGCTCTGCACATCTCTGGGGGGAGGAGCGATGCTCTGCACATCTCTGGGGGGAGGGAGCGATGCTCTGCACATCTCTGGGGGAGGGAGCGATGCTCTGCACATCTCTGGGGAGAGGGAGCGATGCTCTGCACATCTCTGGGGAGAGGGAGCGATGCTCTGCACATCTCTGGGGAGAGGGAGCGATGCTCTGCACATCTCTGGGGAGAGGGAGCGATGCTCTGCACATCTCTGGGGGGAGGAGCGATGCTCTGCACATTTCTGGGGGAGGGAGCGATGCTCTGCACATCTCTGGGGGGAGGGAGCGATGCTCTGCACATCTCTGGGGGGAGGGATGCTCTGTACATCTCTGGGGGGAGGGAGGGATGCTCTGCACATCTCTGGGGGGAGGGAGCGATGCTCTGCACATCTCTGGGGGGAGGGAGGGATGCTCTGCACATCTCTGGGGGGAGGGAGGGATGCTCTGCACATCTCTGGGGGGAGGGAGCGATGCTCTGCACATCTCGGGGGGGGAGGAGCGATGCTCTGCACATCTCGGGGGGGAGGAGCGATGCTCTGCACATCTCTGGGGGGAGGGAGCGAAGCTCTGCACATCTCTGGGGGGAGGAGCGATGCTCTGCACATCTCTGGGGGGAGGGAGCGATGCTCTGCACATCTCTGGGGGGGAGGAGCGATGCTCTGCACATCTCTGGGGGGAGGGAGCGATGCTCTGCACATTTCTGGGGGAGGGAGCGATGCTCTGCACATCTCTGGGGAGAGGGAGCGATGCTCTGCACATCTCTGGGGAGAGGGAGCGATGCTCTGCACATCTCTGGGGAGAGGGAGCGATGCTCTGCACATCTCTGGGGGGAGGAGCGATGCTCTGCACATTTCTGGGGGAGGGAGCGATGCTCTGCACATCTCTGGGGGGGGGGAGCGATGCTCTGCACATCTCTGGGGGGAGGGATGCTCTGTACATCTCTGGAGGGAGGGATGCTCTGCACATCTCTGGGGGGAGGGAGCGATGCTCTGCACATCTCTGGGGGGAGGGAGGGATGCTCTGCACATCTCTGGGGGGAGGGAGCGATGCTCTGCACATCTCGGGGGGGGAGGAGCGATGCTCTGCACATCTCGGGGGGGAGGAGCGATGCTCTGCACATCTCTGGGGGGAGGGAGGGATGCTCTGCACATCTCTGGGGGGAGGGAGCGATGCTCTGCACATCTCTGGGGGGAGGAGCGATGCTCTGCACATCTCTGGGGGGAGGAGCGATGCTCTGCACATCTTGGGGGGGGAGGAGCGATGCTCTGCACATCTCTGGGGGGAGGGAGCGATGCTCTGCACATCTCGGGGGGGGGGGAGGAGCGATGCTCTGCACATCTCTGGGGGGGAGGAGCGATGCTCTGCACATCTCTGGGGGGGAGGAGCGATGCTCTGCACATCTCTGGGGGGAGGGAGCGATGCTCTGCACATCTCGGGGGGGGGAGGAGCGATGCTCTGCACATCTCTGGGGGGGAGGAGCGATGCTCTGCACATCTCTGGGGGGGAGGAGCGATGCTCTGCACATCTCTGGGGGGAGGAGCGATGCTCTGCACATCTTTGGGGGGGAGGAGCGATGCTCTGCACATCTCTGGGGGGAGGAGCGATGCTCTGCACATCTCTGGGGGGAGGAGCGATGCTCTGCACATCTCTGGGGGGAGGGAGCGATGCTCTGCACATCTCGGGGGGGGGGAGCGATGCTCTGCACATCTCTGGGGGGGAGGAGCGATGCTCTGCACATCTCTGGGGGGGAGGAGCGATGCTCTGCACATCTCTGGGGGGAGGGAGCGATGCTCTGCACATCTCGGGGGGGGGGGAGGAGCGATGCTCTGCACATCTCTGGGGGGGAGGAGCGATGCTCTGCACATCTCTGGGGGGAGGAGCGATGCTCTGCACATCTTTGGGGGGGTCAGTGATGAGATAATCTGCAGAATATATCACTATGGATCTGTCAGGAGGGGAAGGGAGCGATGTTCTGTTTTTCCATGTTGCGTGTCCCGTGTTGTATGTTGCGTGTACTCTCCCATGTTGTGTGTTCCGTGTTGTGTGTTCCGTGTCCTCTCCCATGTTGTGTGTTCCGTGTTGTGTGTTCCGTGTCCTCTCCCATGTTGTGTGTTCCGTGTTGTGTGTTCCGTGTCCTCTCCCATGTTGTGTGTTCCGTGTCCTCTCCCGTGTTGTGTGTTCCGTGTTGTGTGTTCCGTGTACTCTCCCGTGTTGTGTGTCCCGTGTTGTGTGTTCCGTGTTGTGTGTTCCGTGTCCTCTCCCATGTTGTGTGTTCCGTGTTGTGTGTTCCGTGTACTCTCCCGTGTTGTGTGTCCCGTGTTGTGTGTTCCGTGTCCTCTCCCATGTTGTGTGTTCCGTGTTGTGTGTTCCGTGTTGTGTGTTCCGTGTCCTCTCCCATGTTGTGTGTTCCGTGTTGTGTGTTCCGTGTTGTGTGTTCCGTGTATTCTCCCGTGTTGTGTGTTCCGTGTACTCTCCTGTGTTGTGTGTCCCGTGTTGTGTGTTCCGTGTTGTGTGTTCCGTGTCCTCTCCCATGTTGTGTGTTCCGTGTTGTGTGTTCCGTGTACTCTCCCGTGTTGTGTGTCCCGTGTTGTGTGTTCCGTGTCCTCTCCCATGTTGTGTGTTCCGTGTTGTGTGTTCCGTGTTGTGTGTTCCGTGTATTCTCCCGTGTTGTGTGTTCCGTGTATTCTCCCGTGTTGTGTGTTCCGTGTACTCTCCCGTGTTGTGTGTCCCGTGTTGTGTGTTCCGTGTCCTCTCCCATGTTGTGTGTTCCGTGTTGTGTGTTCCGTGTTGTGTGTTCCGTGTCCTCTCCCGTGTTGTGTGTTCCGTGTTGTGTGTTCCGTGTATTCTCCCGTGTTGTGTGTTCCGTGTCCTCTCCCGTGTTGTGTGTTCCGTGTATTCTCCCGTGTTGTGTGTTCTGTGTCCTCTCCCGTGTTGTGTGTTGTGTGTTCCGTGTTGTGTGTTCCGTGTCCTCTCCCGTGTTGTGTGTTCCGTGTTGTGTGTTCCGTGTATTCTCCCATGTTGTGTGTTCCGTGTCCTCTCCCGTGTTGTGTGTTCCGTGTCCTCTCCCGTGTTGTGTGTTCCGTGTTGTGTGTTCCGTGTATTCTCCCGTGTTGTGTGTTCCGTGTCCTCTCCCGTGTTGTGTGTTCCGTGTATTCTCCCATGTTGTGTGTTCCGTGTCCTCTCCCGTGTTGTGTGTTCCGTGTCCTCTCCCGTGTTGTGTGTTCCGTGTTGTATGTTCTGTGTACTCTCCCTTGTTGTGTGTCCCGTGTTGTGTGTTCCGTGTACTCTCCCGTGTTGTGTGTCCCGTGTTGTGTGTTCCGTGTCCTCTCCCATGTTGTGTGTTCCGTGTTGTGTGTTCCGTGTACTCTCCCGTGTTGTGTGTCCCGTGTTGTGTGTTCCGTGTACTCCCGTGTTGTGTGTCCCATGTTGTGTGTTCCGTGTACTCTCCCGTGTTGTGTGTCCCGTGTTGTGTGTTCCGTGTACTCCCGTGTTGTGTGTCCCATGTTGTGTGTTCCGTGTATTCTCCCGTGTTGTGTGTTCCGTGTATTCTCCCGTGTTGTGTGTTCCGTGTCCTCTCCCGTGTTGTGTGTTGTGTGTTCCGTGTTGTGTGTTCTGTGTCCTCTCCCGTGTTGTGTGTTGTGTGTTCCGTGTTGTGTGTTCCGTGTCCTCTCCCGTGTTGTGTGTTCCGTGTTGTGTGTTCCGTGTATTCTCCCGTGTTGTGTGTTCCGTGTATTCTCCCGTGTTGTGTGTTCCGTGTCCTCTCCCGTGTTGTGTGTTCCGTGTATTCTCCCATGTTGTGTGTTCCGTGTCCTCTCCCGTGTTGTGTGTTCCGTGTCCTCTCCCGTGTTGTGTGTTCCGTGTTGTGTGTTCCGTGTATTCTCCCGTGTTGTGTGTTCCGTGTCCTCTCCCGTGTTGTGTGTTCCGTGTTGTGTGTTCCGTGTCCTCTCCCGTGTTGTGTGTTCCGTGTCCTCTCCCGTGTTGTGTGTTCCGTGTTGTATGTTCTGTGTACTCTCCCTTGTTGTGTGTCCCGTGTTGTGTGTTCCGTGTACTCTCCCGTGTTGTGTGTCCCGTGTTGTGTGTTCCGTGTCCTCTCCCATGTTGTGTGTTCCGTGTTGTGTGTTCCGTGTACTCTCCCGTGTTGTGTGTCCCGTGTTGTGTGTTCCGTGTCCTCTCCCATGTTGTGTGTTCCGTGTTGTGTGTTCCGTGTACTCCCGTGTTGTGTGTCCCGTGTTGTGTGTTCCGTGTCCTCTCCCATGTTGTGTGTTGTGTGTTCCGTGTTGTGTGTTCCGTGTCCTCTCCCGTGTTGTGTGTTCCGTGTATTCTCCCGTGTTGTGTGTTCCGTGTCCTCTCCCGTGTTGTGTGTTGTGTGTTCCGTGTTGTGTGTTCCGTGTCCTCTCCTGTGTTGTGTGTTCCGTGTTGTGTGTTCCGTGTTGTGTGTTCCGTGTATTCTCCCGTGTTGTGTGTTCCGTGTCCTCTCCCGTGTTGTGTGTTCCGTGTATTCTCCCATGTTGTGTGTTCCGTGTCCTCTCCCGTGTTGTGTGTTCCGTGTCCTCTCCCGTGTTGTGTGTTCCGTGTTGTGTGTTCCGTGTATTCTCCCGTGTTGTGTGTTCCGTGTTGTGTGTTCCGTGTCCTCTCCCGTGTTGTGTGTTCCGTGTTGTGTGTTCCGTGTTGTGTGTTCCGTGTATTCTCCCGTGTTGTGTGTTCCGTGTCCTCTCCTGTGTTGTGTGTTCCGTGTTGTGTGTTTCGTGTATTCTCCCGTGTTGTGTGTTCCGTGTTGTGTGTTCCGTGTTGTATGTTCTGTGTACTCTCCCTTGTTGTGTGTCCCGTGTTGTGTGTTCCGTGTACTCTCCCGTGTTGTGTGTCCCGTGTTGTGTGTTCCGTGTCCTCTCCCATGTTGTGTGTTCCGTGTTGTGTGTTCCGTGTACTCTCCCGTGTTGTGTGTCCCGTGTTGTGTGTTCCGTGTCCTCTCCCATGTTGTGTGTTCCGTGTTGTGTGTTCCGTGTACTCCCGTGTTGTGTGTCCCGTGTTGTGTGTTCCGTGTCCTCTCCCATGTTGTGTGTTGTGTGTTCCGTGTTGTGTGTTCCGTGTCCTCTCCCGTGTTGTGTGTTCCGTGTATTCTCCCGTGTTGTGTGTTCCGTGTCCTCTCCCGTGTTGTGTGTTGTGTGTTCCGTGTTGTGTGTTCCGTGTCCTCTCCTGTGTTGTGTGTTCCGTGTTGTGTGTTCCGTGTATTCTCCCGTGTTGTGTGTTCCGTGTCCTCTCCCGTGTTGTGTGTTCCGTGTATTCTCCCATGTTGTGTGTTCCGTGTCCTCTCCCGTGTTGTGTGTTCCGTGTCCTCTCCCGTGTTGTGTGTTCCGTGTTGTGTGTTCCGTGTATTCTCCCGTGTTGTGTGTTCCGTGTTGTGTGTTCCGTGTCCTCTCCCGTGTTGTGTGTTCCGTGTTGTGTGTTCCGTGTTGTGTGTTCCGTGTATTCTCCCGTGTTGTGTGTTCCGTGTCCTCTCCTGTGTTGTGTGTTCCGTGTTGTGTGTTTCGTGTATTCTCCCGTGTTGTGTGTTCCGTGTTGTGTGTTCCGTGTCCTCTCCCGTGTTGTGTGTTCCGTGTCCTCTCCCGTGTTGTGTATTCTCCCGTGTTGTGTGTTCTGTGTCCTCTCCCGTGTTGTGTGTTCCGTGTCCTCTCCCGTGTTGTGTATTCTCCCGTGTTGTGTGTTCTGTGTCCTCTCCCGTGTTGTGTGTTCCGTGTCCTCTCCCGTGTTGTGTATTCTCCCGTGTTGTGTGTTCTGTGTCCTCTCCCGTGTTGTGTGTTCCGTGTATTCTCCCATGTTGTGTGTTCCGTGTCCTCTCCCGTGTTGTGTCCTCCCCCGTGTTGTGTGTTCCGTGTCCTCTCCCGTGTTGTGTGTTCCGTGTCCTCTCCCGTGTTGTGTGTTCCGTGTATTCTCCCGTGTTGTGTGTCCCGTGTTGTGTGTCCCGTGTTGTGTGTCCCGTGTTGTGTCCCGTGTTGCGTGTTCCGTGTTGCGTGTTCCGTGTATTCTCCTGTAGGCTCATATCTGTGAAATCTCTTGCAGCCTCCTGGGTATCGGAAGCTCTGATTGGATGAAGCTGTAGAGGAGGAATAATCCATTTCCCTCCCCTCCCCCTCACTATTTTTTCTTCATTTCCTAATTTTCTCTTTTACAGAAATTTAATTGGGCGACATATTGGTTCAAACTTCAGAACACGACGCTTTACTTTTACACCAACAAGGACCAGCAGGAGGTGAGAAAAGGGCGGCGTCACGCCTGGAACATACCTTCGTCTTATCAGGAGCACCGCTCAGTGCCGTCCTCCTTCACTTACCTCAGTGCCGTCCTCCTTCACTTACCTCAGTGCCGTCCTCCTTCACTTACCTCAGTGCATTCCTCCTTCACTTACCTCAGTGCCGTCCTCCTTCACTTACCTCAGTGCCGTCCTCCTTCACTTACCTCAGTGCCGTCCTCCTTCACTTACCTCAGTGCCGTCCTCCTTCACTTACCTCAGTGCCGTCCTCCTTCACTTACCTCAGTGCCGTCCTCCTTCACTTACCTCAGTGCCGTCCTCCTTCACTTACCTCAGTGCCGTCCTCCTTCACTTACCTCAGTGCCGTCCTCCTTCACTTACCTCAGTGCCGTCCTCCTTCACTTACCTCAGTGCCATCCTCCTTCACTTACCTCAGTGCCGTCCTCCTTCACTTACCTCAGTGCCGTCCTCCTTCACTTACCTCAGTGCAGTCCTCCTTCACTTACCTCAGTGCCGTCCTCCTTCACTTACCTCAGTGCCGTCCTCCTTCACTTACCTCAGTGCAGTCCTCCTTCACTCACCTCAGTGCCGTCCTCCTTCACTCACCTCAGTGCCGTCCTCCTTCACTCACCTCAGTGCCGTCCTCCTTCACTTACCTCAGTGCCGTCCTCCTTCACTTACCTCAGTGCCGTCCTCCTTCACTTACCTCAGTGCCGTCCTAAGTAATACAAGGCTTTCTCCCTGGTGTGGAGTGTGGTGCTCGCCCCCTCCCTTGGACTACAGGAGAGTCAGGACGCCCACTAACACACAGCTCCTTTCTCTATCTGTAACATAGAGAGCGTCCTGACTCTCCTGCTCGCCCCCTCCCCCCTCAAGAGGCTTTCTCCACACCAGAGAGAGAGCCTCGCATTACTGTGTGGAGTTACAGACAGAAGAGTGTTTGAAGGACCCGGGTCCTGCCCCAGGGGAGTATTTGACGGACCCGGGTCCTGACCCAGGGGGGTGTTTGAGGGACCCGGTCCTGCCCCAGGGGAGTGTTTGAGGGACCCCGGTCCTGCCCCAGGGGACATGTATCAATGCAAAAAAAAGTTTTAAAAGTTTTTTCGGGAGCCGTGATATTAATAATGCTTAAAGTGAAACAATAAAAATAAAATATTCCTTTAAATTTCGTACCTGGGGGTGTCTATAATATGCCTGTGAAGTGGCGCATGTTTCCCGTGTTTAGAACTGTCCCTGCACAAAATGACATTTCTAAAGGAAAAAAAGTCCTTTAAAATCACTCGCGGCTCTTCATGACCCCTGTGGGGTCCCGGCAATACAGAGAAAGGTCATTGAAAAAAAACGGAATGGGTTGCCCCCCCCCCCCCTCAGTCCATTAACAGGCCTTTCAGGTCTGGTATGGATATTAAGGGAAACCCCTCACCAATATTTTTTTTTAAAATGGCATGGGGTCCCCCTCAAAAATCCACACCAGACCCTTATCCGAGCACGCAACCTGGCCGGCCGCAGGAAAAGAGGGGGGACGAGAGAGCGCCCCCCCTCCAGAACCGTACCAGGCCACATGCCCTCAACATGGGAAGGACAAGGGCCTCATCCCCATTTTCCTTGCCCGATGGTTGTGGGGGTCTGCGGGCGGTGGGCTTATCGGAATCTGGAAGCACCCTTTAACAAAGGGGACCCCCCAGATCCCGGCCCCCCCCATGTGAATTGGTAACGGGGTACATTGTACCTCTACCATTACACAAAGAAAGTGTCAAAAGACACAGCTGGACAATAAATTCCAGTGATGTAATTCTGTCTCTCGATGATCCATTCTCCAGCGAGGAACGAATCCCCCATGACCCATAAGAGGGGGCGGGGTCACCCGATGACGTGGACGCAAATGGTAGAGGTACAATGTACCCCGTTACCAATTCACATGGGGGGGGGGCCCGGGATCTGGGGGTCCCCTTTTTTAAAGGGGGCTTCCACGTTTCCATAAGCCACCTGCAGGGGTCAGGAGTAATCGATGAACAGAGCGCAGGGGTCAGGAGTAAGTACTGAACAGAGCGCAGGGGTCAGGAGTAAGTACTGAACAGAGCGCAGGGGTCAGGAGTACCCAGCACAGTGATTTAGTGGCCAGGCCGCTAGCATGTCTATAATGTATGGTGAAATGGCTGACCTGTCGTTGGGTTGCTTTTCCTGACTCACAATCTTTGTCTTTCTGTTTTAGACGTCTCTGCGCGGTCAGTACTACATGTTCTCTGTAAGTAACTCAGCCGAATGGCGTGTAGATTACATGATTGTGTAACGCAGCAATGTCTGTAATAAAAGTTGAAGTCTTATGGAAAGGGAATTGGGCCTGGTGAGGAGTCATAGGGGGGCGCCTAGGGTCAAGTGGGGGGTCACAGGGAGGTGACTAGACCCAGGTAAGGAGTAACGGGGAGGTGACTAGACACAGGTAAGGAGTAACGGGGAGGTGGCTAGACCCAGGTAAGGAGAAACGGGGAGGTGACTAGACCCAGGTAAGGAGAAACGGGGAGGTGACTAGATCCAGGTAAGGAGAAACGGGGAGGTGACTAGATCCAGGTAAGGAGTAACGGGAAGGTGACTAGACCCAGGTAAGGAGTAACGAGGAGGTGACTAGACCCAGGTAAGGAGAAACGGGGAGGTGACTAGACACAGGTAAGGAGTAACGGGGAGGTGACTAGACCCAGGTAAGGAGAAACGGGGAGGTGGCTAGACCCAGGTAAGGAGAAACGGGGAGGTGACTAGACCCAGGTAAGGAGTAACGGGGAGGTGGCTAGACCCAGGTAAGGAGAAACGGGGAGGTGACTAGACCCAGGTAAGGAGTAACGGGGAGGTGGCTAGACCCAGGTAAGGAGTAACGGGGAGGTGACTAGACCCAGGTAAGGAGAAACGGGGAGGTGACTAGATCCAGGTAAGGAGAAACGGGGAGGTGACTAGATCCAGGTAAGGAGTAACGGGAAGGTGACTAGACCCAGGTAAGGAGTAACGAGGAGGTGACTAGACCCAGGTAAGGAGAAACGGGGAGGTGACTAGACACAGGTAAGGAGTAACGGGGAGGTGACTAGACCCAGGTAAGGAGAAACGGGGAGGTGGCTAGACCCAGGTAAGGAGAAACGGGGAGGTGACTAGACCCAGGTAAGGAGTAACGGGGAGGTGGCTAGACCCAGGTAAGGAGAAACGGGGAGGTGACTAGACCCAGGTAAGGAGTAACGGGGAGGTGGCTAGACCCAGGTAAGGAGTAACGGGGAGGTGACTAGACCCAGGTAAGGAGAAACGGGGAGGTGACTAGACCCAGGTAAGGAGAAACTGGGAGGTGACTAGACCCAGGTAAGGAGAAACGGGGAGGTGACTAGACCCAGGTAAGGAGTAACGGGGAGGTGACTAGACCCAGGTAAGGAGTAACAGGGAGGTGGCTAGACCCGGGTAAGGAGAAACTGGGAGGTGACTAGACCCAGGTAAGGAGAAACGGGGAGGTGACTAGACCCAGGTAAGGAGAAACGGGGAGGTGACTAGACCCAGGTAAGGAGAAACGGGGAGGTGACTAGACCCAGGTAAGGAGAAACTGGGAGGTGACTAGACCCAGGTAAGGAGAAACGGGGAGGTGACTAGACCCAGGTAAGGAGAAACAGGGAGGTGACTAGACACAGGTAAGGAGAAACGGGGAGGTGACTAGACCCAGGTAAGGAGTAACAGGGAGGTGACTAGACCCAGGTAAGGAGAAACGGGGAGGTGACTAGACACAGGTAAGGAGTAACGGGGAGGTGGCTAGACCCAGGTAAGGAGAAACGGGGAGGTGACTAGACCCAGGTAAGGAGTAACAGGGAGGTGACTAGACCCAGGTAAGGAGTAACGGGGAGGTGACTAGACCCAGGTAAGGAGAAACGGGGAGGTGACTAGACACAGGTAAGGAGTAACGGGGAGGTGGCTAGACCCAGGTAAGGAGAAACGGGGAGGTGACTAGACCCAGGTAAGGAGTAACAGGGAGGTGACTAGACCCAGGTAAGGAGAAACGGGGAGGTGACTAGACCCAGGTAAGGAGAAACGGGGAGGTGACTAGACACAGGTAAGGAGTAACGGGGAGGTGACTAGACCCAGGTAAGGAGAAACGGGGAGGTGACTAGACCCAGGTAAGGAGAAACGGGGAGGTGACTAGACACAGGTAAGGAGAAACGGGGAGGTGACTAGACACAGGTAAGGAGTAACGGGGAGGTGACTAGACCCAGGTAAGGAGAAACGGGGAGGTGACTAGACCCAGGTAAGGAGTAACGGGGAGGTGACTAGACCCAGGTAAGGAGTAACGGGGAGGTGACTAGACCCAGGTAAGGAGTAACGGGGAGGTGACAAGACCCAGGTAAGGAGTAACGGGGAGGTGACTAGACCCAGGTAAGGAGAAACGGGGAGGTGACTAGACCCAGGTAAGGAGAAACGGGGAGGTGACCAGACCCAGGTAAGGAGAAACGGGGAGGTGACTAGACACAGGTAAGGAGTAACGGGGAGGTGACTAGACCCAGGTAAGGAGAAACGGGGAGGTGACTAGACCCAGGTAAGGAGAAACGGGGAGGTGACTAGACCCAGGTAAGGAGAAACGGGGAGGTGACTAGACCCAGGTAAGGAGTAACTGGGAGGTGACTAGACCCAGGTAAGGAGTAACGGGAAGGTGACTAGACACAGGTAAGGAGTAACGGGGAGGTGGCTAGACACAGGTAAGGAGAAACGGGGAGGTGACTAGACCCAGGTAAGGAGAAACGGGGAGGTGACTAGACCCAGGTAAGGAGAAACGGGGAGGTGACTAGACCCAGGTAAGGAGAAACGGGGAGGTGACTAGACCCAGGTAAGGAGAAACGGGGAGGTGGCTAGACCCAGGTAAGGAGAAACGGGGAGGTGACTAGACCCAGGTAAGGAGTAACGTGGAGGTGACTATACCCAGGTAAGGAGAAAAGGGGAGGTGACTAGACCCAGGTAAGGAGTAACAGGGAGGTGGCTAGACCCAGGTAAGGAGTAACAGGGAGGTGGCTACACCTGGGGGGAAGGTGACTAGACCCATGTGAGAGTTGAAGGGAAGGCTGGATGAGCCGAGGTGATGAGGTCTGAGTGACGGATGATGGGGAGGGGACTAGGCCCCAGTATGGAGTGACCAGGTGAGGTATCCAGGTGTGAGGGGTGATGGGAAGTGTTGTCATATGCAGGGTGGCAGGGAGTTGCCCCGGAGAAGTTGTTAGGGGTTGATATCCATTTCCTGCCCTGTACAATCCCAGCACCTCTGTATGTTCTCCAGTATTGCGCCCCCTGCTGGTAAAGCTCTTCTCCTCTCCCCTACAGGTGCAGTCAGTGAGAAGTCTGAGTGATGCAGATGGAGATTTCACCTTTGAGATTGTCATGAAGAACGGCAAACGGAAATTACTGGTAAGACTTCCCGGGGTCCCGGGACTCGCCTCTGTTGTCTGTCATGGGTGGAGTGATCTGAATATATACAGCTGTGTGTCTCTCTCTCAGAGCGCGGAGTCTGCAGAACTGCGAGATGTGTGGGTGAGACTCCTGTGGAAATCCATGCAGCTGCCCGGACCCGGCCGATACAAGTCCTCCTGTACCTGGTACCCCATTCCTCGTCCCTTATATCACCTCATTGTATGGCTCTGACATAGTCCTGTGCGCAGTACAAGATGTCTTCATTCATTTCGGGCAATCTGCTACATGAAAAATCCCTATAGGCAAATATTGATTGGTTTGCGTCTACAAACTACGGGATCATTTTATGGAATTATTTATTCTTTTCACTAGTAATGGTGGCGATCAGCAATTTTTAGCGGGACTGCGACATTGTGGCAGGAAAAATCCGACACGGTCACTTTTTGGGCACCAGTGACACTAATACAGTGATCAGAGGTAAGAAAAGATGCACTGTCACTGTACTAATGACACTGGCTGGGAAGGGGTTAACATCAGGTGCTCCTAGGGGGTGGTTGCTAACACTGGGGGGGAGGGGCTTTAACTATGGGAAGACGGAGATCCGTGTTCCTGCTTAGCAGAAACACAAGATCTCCAGTTTCCTCTCTGGCGGGCCGCCGTTCCGCCTCTCCTGAGAACGATCACAGGGTGTCGGTGAACATCGGGTCTGCCGGACCCTCTGATTGGCTCCTGATGTATCCAATCACAGCTGGAGTGGGCCGCCGGCGGCACACGGACACGCCCCCGACCCAGTGCAGGAAATCGTGTACAGGTACGTGAGTTCGCGCAGGAGGGCCGCCCTGACGCAGTATATGAGCGTAGCGTGGATAACTAGATAAAGTAGAACCTCGGATTGCGAGTAACACGGTTAACGAGCGTTTTGCCAGTGGCGGCTGGTGCTCAAAATTTTTGGGGGGGGGGGGGCGCAAACGGAAAAAAAAATTGCCGCCTCTCTGTGCCCATCAAATGCAGCCACTGTGCCATCAATTCGCACCACTGTGCCATGCCATCAATTCGCACCACTGTGCCATGCCATCAAACGCAGCCACTGTGCCATCAATTGTCACCACTGTGCCATGCCATCAAACACAGCCACTGTGCCATCAATTCGCACCACTGTGCCATGCCATCAAACACAGCCACTGTGCCATCAATTGTCACCACTGTGCTATGCCATCAAACACAGCCACTGTGCCATCAATTGTCACCACTCTGCCCTTTAATTGTCGCCACTGTGCCCATTCATGCCGATGTGCCAATTGTCCCCACTGTGCCTATTGTCGTCAGACTCGTCACTGTGCCCTTTAATTGTCGCCACTGTGCCAATTGTCCCCATTGTTGTCACTGTGCCCTTCGTCGCCGCTGTGCCCCTTTGCCCCCCGCGCCCGGCACTTACCTTTACTGGAGTCAGCCATCCACGTCCTCGACCCTCACCTCGATGTCTCCTCCCGCCCTCGATGACACTTCAGCCAATCAGGTTACCGGTAGCTGGAACCGGCCAACCTGATTGGCTAAGATGCCTGTCAGTCTTATCCAAGGAGCGCACATACCGTGCGTTCCGAGGATAAGCTTCTGGGGACCCGAGGGCTGTACTCGGAAAGCCGCTGGCTCTGATAGGCACTTCCATACAGCCAACCAGCTGCCGTTATTCAGATGGTCGGCGCTCAACATCCGGCCAGCTGAATAGTGGGCGGCAGCGGGACAATAACATAGATTCGTGCAATGCATGAATCTATGTTATTAGACTCAGTGGCGGTGAGAGCCAGAGGGGGCGGCGCTCCAGCGCCCTCTATGGACGAACCGCCACTGCGTTTCGCAATACGAGAACCGAATTTTAAAAAATCGTAACTCGGTTTGCGAGTCTTGTCTCGATTCAGGCCAAAGCGGTGTGCAGTATCACATTTGGCCCGAGGTGGGGAGGGGGGGGGGTCTCCGAGGCCGAGCAGAGCCGAACGTCGCTGTTCGCAGCCGATTGGCGCCCTTCGGAAATGCACAGAAAGGCCCGAGGACGGCACGGCTGACTTCAGCAAATCTCGGGTAGGAAGTCGTTATGAGGTCAGCCGAAGTGTCCTCGGGCCTTTTCGGTCGTTTCCGAGGCTCTCTGGCCGCATGCGGTATTGCATCCCATTGAAGTCAATGCGGAACTAATTATTTTCATTTCTATTGACTTCAATGGGGAAACTCGCTTTGATATGAGAGTGCTTTGGATTACGAGCTTCTCCTGGAACGTAATCCGAGGTCCCAATGTACTTATTTTCCCCCGCTGTATATTTACAATGGAGGGCTGCTGAAATCACAGACACACCATTATAAATGTATATCAATTCTGATTCTAACGTTCACATTCCCGATAGACTCGGCACTGACCAGTGAGGCCTCATTGTAGGTACGACATCCCACAACTCATCAAGAAGTTCAGCTTCTCCGCAGATAAGCCTGTGGTGGTCGCCGATGACGACAAGGTGACGGACGATGGTCGGCCTGTGGTGGTCGCCGATGACGACAAGGTGAAGGACGATGGTCGGCCTGTGGTGGTCGCCGATGACAACAAGGTGAAGGACGATGGTCGGCCTGTGGTGGTCGCCGATGACGACAAGGTGAAGGACGATGGTCGGCCTGTGGTGGTCGCCGATGACGACAAGGTGAAGGACGATGGTCGGCCTGTGGTGGTCGCCGATGACAATAAGGTGAAGGACGATGGTCGGCCTGTGGTGGTCGCCGATGACGACAAGGTGAAGGACGATGGTCGGCCTGTGGTGGTCTCCGATGACAACAAGGTGAAGGACGATGGTCGGCCAGTGGTGGTCGCCGATGACGTCTCTGAAAAGCCCCCAGGAGCAGTGCAGACTGATGGTAAGCCTATAACATCGTCTCTATTCCAAGTTATTGTAATATTTACGTTTTTCTTTGACATTTTGCTTCCTTCTGTTCCATAGACTTGTGGCCCTCACCCCCTGACGGGGCCCCGCTGTTTTGGCCCCGAGGTTCTTTCCCACTTTGTATAGCAGCAGCCAGACTGTCATTCATAGTCACCCTTCCGGCTCAATGATCAGTCTGGGGGGTCGTCTCTTTTTGATGCTTTATTTTATTATGTGCCTCACCTGTGAAGACTTCAGAGCAGATCCCAAAAAGAAAGTGCCTGTGATGGTCCCTCGTCCTCAACAGGACTCTGTCCGCCGTAAATGCTTCCTCTGTCCTCAACAGGACTCTGTCCGCCGTCCATGCTTCTTCTGTCCCCAACAGGACTCTGTCCGCCATCCATGCTTCCTCTGTCCGCCATCCATGCTTCCTCTGTCCCCAACAGGACTCTGTCCCCAACAGGACTCTGTCCGCCGTCCATGCTTCCTCTGTCCGCCATCCATGCTTCCTCTGTCCCCAACAGGACTCTGTCCGCCATCCATGCTTCCTCTGTCCTCAACAGGACTCTGTCCGCCATCCATGCTTCCTCTGTCCCCAACAGGACTCTGTCCGCCGTCCATGCTTCCTCTGTCCCCAACAGGACTCTGTCCGCCGTCCATGCTTCCTCTGTCCCCAACAGGACTCTGTCCGCCATCCATGCTTCCTCTGTCCCCAACAGGACTCTGTCCGCTGTCCATGCTTCCTCTGTCCCCAACAGGACTCTGTCCGCCATCCATGCTTCCTCTGTCCCCAACAGGACTCTGTCCGCCGTCCATGCTTCCTCTGTCCGCCATCCATGCTTCCTCTGTCCCCAACAGGACTCTGTCCGCCATCCATGCTTCCTCTGTCCCCAACAGGACTCTGTCCGCCGTCCATGCTTCCTCTGTCCAGAACCAGCACCATCCAAGACTCTTTAGCCCCCCCCAGTCACCAGCCGTACTTCAGTGTTCGGTAAAAACCAGCAGACTAACTTTTATATCCAACTCCGAGACACCGAGTGCTTTGGATTACGAGCATTCTCCTGGAACGGATTATACTCGTAATCCGAGGTTCAACTGTAACTAGTCTTTACAACAAATAAAGTGCAAGCGAAACCATGTCCCCTTTAAATATATCGAATGAGTGGACTTCAAAAAAAGTGTCCAAGTATCACCAGCGTCACCCGTCACCAGGAGTAGTAGATAGGATGTCGGATTACCAGATAAAGATGACCCCCTTATTCAGAGTGGTCTACAAGCCCAGATCAATGATATCTCCCCACATGCGTCTCGGACCCGTCCATTTGTGCCGTTCCTCAAACAATTTGTTATTTTCCCCAAGCAATTCGGATCATGCAAAAAGTAAACAAATCTACGCTCCTCTTAGTTTAGAAATCGCTCAACATTTAATTATACATAAAACCGCACTGTGCATATCGGTATAATCACCAGCGGGCAAAACGGCGTGCACTTCCGGTTTACTTCCTGTGTGTGATGACGTCACAGGGATGCTCCGCCCGACACGTTTCTTTGGAAGACGTTTGTTTATGACGAAACGCGTTGGTATATGAGTTGAATGATTGGACTTCTTCCTGAGTCAAAAAAAAGTGCACTTATTATTTATAACACTTATCATTGTGTTCTGCAGAAAGGGAAGGATGCCTGCGGCAGAACACAATATCAATGCAGGAAGGATTCCTCTAACTGTTGATGGGGGAACTGAGCAGATTTCTGTCCTTTTCATCCATGGAGGAAAAAAAGAGAATTGCCTAATCTATGGGCTGCCTAACTGAGCTGCCGATAAGACAATGGGTCCAAGTACAGACCCCATAAACACAGGGACCCTTCCTCAGGAAGACCCCCATTCAGTGTGTGATCTGTGGACTGATGTCTCCTCTTTCTGTAGGGATTGACGATGGCCGTCCTGATGCTGCAAATGTCCTTCAACAATTCCTCTGCTCTGTGCAGCCGCTCTACTCTGGTAAGAGGAATCATATGTATGGGTTTTACCAGACATCTGTATATGTCCTGACTGGGGGGGGAGGGGTGCAATATGGGATCTGAAGACCCCTCTGAATCTTCCATCTTCTCTGTTTTAGGTGAGAACAGCGATCAGAGTTCCGATGATGACGACATCTATGACGTTCCTCGCCCTCAGGCCATGAACTTAACTGTTTATTCCGGTAATACAGAAGTCCTCCACCCCCCTCCTGTACTCTGATTAGCTGCCCGGTGCACAGACTCCCCCCCCCCCCCCCCCGGGCTTTGTATGGAGATATTCAGACCAGGGCTGAGCAGAGGTGTAGGCAGGACAGGCAGCTGCCTTGGGCACTTCATCTGAAGTGGACACAAAAACCGAGTTATGGGTGAGTGAGGTACACTTTGACCCAGCTCTGATCCAGGAGCAATAAAGGGCACCCAAAGAAGGTGTATATAGTGCAGCAGACGACCTGCTCGAGTCTGGTGATCAGTCCTGACTTTACTATCCCCAACAAAACAATGCCTATAAAGTATTATATAGGTGGTACTACACTAGATAGGCCCGGTTTATCCCGTCCTACTCTCCTCTCTGCTTTCGGGGACAATGGCACATATTCGGTGGTCTTGCCCAAGGGCATGCAGGCTGAGGGTCAGAACCTACCTTATGAAGCCTCACTAGGCAAGCCAATTGTCGGAAAGGCGACCGGCCCAACATCTGTTTGCTGCGACTAAATTGACGATTGCTGGAGCATGGAGACTCCTTCGCTTTCAGGTTGTTAAAAATCGCATGAATAACATAATGGTGAATGAGAAACTAACGGCTATTCTCTTGGATACGCATTATAAATTTCTCCGTGTCTGGCGACCGTGGATCACATATTCTCATCCTTCCCGTTTCCACAGTGCGCTCCTCTCAATGTAGAGCTCCCCCGACACACTCCCCGTCAGTGGCGGTGCGTCCATAGAGGGCGCAAGAGCGCCGCCTCTTCTCTCTTCTGCACCGCCACTGAAGTCAACAATACATAGATTCATGCATTGTCGCTGGCGCCGTTGCCGCCCACTATTAAGATGGCCGGCCCCCTGGTGAGCGCCGGCCATCTGAATAACATCAGCTGGTTGGTTTTGGAAGTGTCTATCAGGGCCAGCCGCTCTGATAGGCTTCCCGATTACAGCCTGTTGGCTCTAATCGGCTTCCAAATAGTTCACCAGGGGAAGCAGGGGGTGTGCGTTCCCTGGTTAACACTGACATGCGTCTCAGCCAATCAGGTTCACTGGGTCTGGTTACCGGTAACCTGATTGGCTGAAGCGACATCAAGGGGCGGGAGAAGACATCGAGGAATCGTGGAGGAGGATGGCTCCCCCGAGAAAGGTAAGTGCTGGGCGGGGGGGAAATCTGGTGGTAATTCAGGGGGCACAGTGGCAACAATTGATGGACACAGTGGCTGCGTTTGATGGAATGGCACAGTGGCGACAATTGATGGCACAGTGGCGACAATTGATGGGAACAGTGGCGACAATTGATGGGAACAGTGGCGACAATTGATGGGAACAGTGGCGACAATTGATGGGAACAGTGGCTGTGTTTGATGGGCACAGTGAGGCTGCAATTGTTTTTTTGTTTTTTTTGCCCCCCCCCCCCCAAAAAATTTTGAGCACCAGCCGCCACTGTTTCCCGTGGACTTTTCTCTTTCCCCTTTTCTTTTTCCCTCTCTTTCCCCTTTCTTTTTTTCCCTCTCTTTTTTTCCCTCTCTTTCCCCTTTCTTTTTTTCCCTCTCTTTCCCCTTTTTTTTTTTCCCCTCTTTTCCCTCTTTCTTCTTCCTCCTCTCTTTCCCTTTCTTTTTTTCCCTCTCTTTTCCCCTTCTTTTTTTTCCCCTCTCTTCCCCCTTTCTTTTTTTCCCTCTCTTTCCCTTTCTTTTTTCCCCTCTCTTTCCCCTTTCTTTTTTTCCCCTCTCTTTCCCCTTTCTTTTTTTCCCCTCTCTTTCCCCTTTCTTTTTTTCCCCTCTCTTTCCCCTTTCTTTTTTTCCCCTCTCTTTCCCCTTTCTTTTTTTCCCCTCTCTTTCCCCTTTCTTTTTTTCCCCTCTCTTTCCCCTTTCTTTTTTTCCCCTCTCTTTCCCCTTTCTTTTTTTCCCCTCTCTTTCCCCTTTCTTTTTTTTCCCCTCTCTTTCCCCTTTCTTTTTTTTCCCCTCTCTTTCCCCTTTCTTTTTTTTCCCCTCTCTTTCCCTTTCTTTTTTCCCTCTCTTTCCCCTTTCTTTTTTCCCCTCTCTTTCCCCTTTCTTTTTTCCCCTCTCTTTCCCCTTTCTTTTTTCCCCTCTCTTTCCCCTTTCTTTTTTTCCCCTCTCTTTCCCCTTTCTTTTTTTCCCCTCTCTTTCCCCTTTCTTTTTTCCCCTCTCTTTCCCCTTTCCTTTTTTCCCCTCTCTTTCCCCTTTCTTTTTTTCCCCTCTCTTTCCCCTTTCTTTTTTTCCCCTCTTTTTCCCCTCTCTTTCCCCTTTCTTTTTTTCCCTCTCTTTCCCCTTTCTTTTTTCCCCTCTCTTTCCCTTTCTTTTTTTCCATCTCTTTCCCCTTTCTTTTTTTCCCCTCTCTTTCCCTTTCTTTTTTCCCCTCTCTTTCCCCTTTCTTTTTTCCCCTCTCTTTCCCCTTTCTTTTTTCCCCTCTCTTTCCCCTTTCTTTTTTTCCCTCTCTTTCCCCTTTCTTTTTTTCCCCTCTCTTTCCCTTTCTTTTTTCCCCTCTCTTTCCCCTTCGCAATGAGAAAAAGAACGACGTGAAAAACGACGAGAAAAAAAAGAGCAGGTTCTGATTTTTTTGCGGGCAGTTTTCTCATCAAGAAAAATGCTCTGGAGCCCACACACGACTGGTTTTCATGACCAATCTAAAAAATGGCAGTTTTATCGCCATTAAAAACGGTTGTGTGTACGCGGCATCAGAATTGGGGAAATGATAAGAGAACAATGGTTGTGTATTCAGAATGATGAGGGACCTCACTAACGTTCTTCTGTCTGGTGTCTGCAGAGCGCCCCGCGGGGGAGGAGGAGCAGCAGCAACACCCCGCAGGGGAGGAGCAGCAGCAACACCCCGCGGGGAAGGAGGAGCAGCAGCAACGCTCCGCAGGGGAGGAGCAGCAACGCTCCACGGGGGAGGAGCAGCAATGCACCACCGGAAAGGAGGAGCAGCAACGCAACATGGAGGTTGAGGAGCAGCAACTCCCCATGGGGAAGGAGGAGCAGCAATGCACCGCAGGAAAGGAGGAGCAACAGCGCAGTGAGGTGGAGGAGGAGAAGCAACGCACAGCAGGGGAGGAGGAGCAGCAACGCACAGCCCTGAGTCGCCTTCAATTGTGCGACCCCCCGACCTCAGATGCTGCCGACACGGACGTCTCAGGTCAGTTTGTTACAGAACATAGAGAACCTTTTATTTTCAGGTTGCCTGGTGACATCACTGAACTGTACGCCATGACGTGCTACACGGACAGCACTACACAGAACGTTTCATTATCATTCTGGGTGTCAAATTCACTTTTTGTTTTCATTCTTCTGTCACGTTGAGAGACTTCTAAATACTACATGACAGGTTCTCTTCTCTGCGTACTACAGACAGTGCGCCCCTTCCTGTGTCTAACAATATGGGGTGACAACGCTCAAACAACAAATTAAAGAGTGGTGAAAACATTACACGCTAATACATGAGGGAGCCCCTCTACCCCCCCCCCAGATAAATATGAAGATACACTGTATCGGCTCTACTCTGTATCCAATCTACACTGTATCTGCTCATCCGCTCTACACTGTATCCGCTCCACACTGTATCCACTCTAGGCTCTAGATTGTATCCGCTCTACACTGTATCCGCTCTACACTGTATCCGCTCTACACTGTATCCGCTCTACACTGTATCCACTCTAGGCTCTAGATTGTATCCGCTCTACACTGTATCCGCTCTACACTGTATCCACTCTAGGCTCTAGATTGTATCCGCTCTACACTGTATCCGCTCTACACTGTATCCACTCTAGGCTCTAGATTGTATCCGCTCTACACTGTATCCGCTCTACACTGTATCCGCTCTAGATTGTATCCGCTCTACACTGTATCCGCTCTACACTGTATCCGCTCTACACTGTATCCGCTCTACACTGTATCCGCTCTAGATTGTATCCGCTCCACACTGTATCCACTCTAGGCTCTAGATTGTATCCGCTCTACACTGTATCCGCTCTACACTGTATCCACTCTAGATTGTATCCGCTCTACACTGTATCCGCTCTACACTGTATCCGCTCTACACTGTATCCGCTCTACACTGTATCCACTCTACACTGTATCCGCTCTACACTGTATCCGCTCTACACTGTATCCACTCTAGATTGTATCCGCTCTACACTGTATCCGCTCTACATTGTATCCGCTCTACACTGTATCCACTCTAGATTGTATCCGCTCTACACTGTATCCGCTCTACACTGTATCCGCTCTAGATTGTATCCGCTCTACACTGTATCCACTCTACACTGTATCCACTCTACACTGTATCCGCTCTACACTGTATCCGCTCTACACTGTATCCACTCTAGATTGTATCCGCTCTACACTGTATCCGCTCTAGATTGTATCCGCTCTACACTGTATCCACTCTAGGCTCTAGATTGTATCCGCTCTACACTGTATCCACTCTACACTGTATCCGCTCTACACTGTATCCGCTCTACACTGTATCCACTCTAGATTGTATCCGCTCTACACTGTATCCACTCTACACTGTATCCGCTCTACACTGTATCCACTCTACACTGTATCCACTCTAGATTGTATCCGCTCCACACTGTATCCACTCTAGGCTCTAGATTGTATCCGCTCTAGATTGTATCTGCTCTACACTGTATCCGCTCTACACTGTATCCACTCTAGATTGTATCCGCTCCACACTGTATCCACTCTAGGCTCTAGATTGTATCCACTCTAGATTGTATCCACTCTACACTGTATCCACTCTAGGCTCTAGATTGTATCCACTCTAGATTGTATCCGCTCTACACTGTATCCACTCTACACTGTATCCGCTCTAGATTGTATCCGCTCTATTCTCTACATTTTATCCGCTCTACACTGTATCTGGTCTAGATTGTATCCACTCTACACTGTATCCGCTCTAGATTGTATCCGCTCTATTCTCTACACTGTATCCGCTCTACATTGATTCCGCTCTATTCTCTACACTGTATCCGCTCTACATTGATTCCGCTCTATTCTCTACACTGTATCCGCTCTACACTGTATCCGCTCTACACTGTATCCACTCTAGATTGTATCCGCTCTACACTGTATCCGCTCTACATTGTATCCGCTTGTACTTCAGTAGGCATCTCCACCCAAGACAGGAATCAATCTCTGAAATTACAAAAAGGAACACAAGGGGGCACCCGCCAAGTGCAGCATCAATGGGTGGGATGTGGTAGCAATCGGCCCACCCCAGGTGTGATGTCACATCCTGCCACTGGCTGTGAGTGATCATGTGACAGCACTGTCACCATAACAGGGAACATAAGGGGGCACCCGCCAAGTGCAGCATCCATGGGCTTATTATGATTAAACAGCCAAATGAAAACTCACAGAAATATAAAATCTAAGCGCTTATCTGCAGCCAGGCCCCATTGGATGGAAGCCGAGCACCGGAAGAGCAAACCGCGTGTTGTCTGTCGGTGAGGAATGAGGAGAGCCCCGGGGGACACAGAGCAGGAAGTGATAGCAATCAGCCCACCCCTGGTGTGACGTCACATCCTGCTCTGTCCTCATTCCTGGAACATCGGCTTCCATCCAATGTGGCCTGGCTGCAGATAAGCGTTATAATCATAATAAGCCCATGGATGCTGCACTTAGCTGGCGCCCCCTTGTGTTGTCACATGATCATTCACAGCCAGTGTAGTGAAAACTGTCACTTTACAACATCACGGGGTCCCTCACATCCAGCGGTGGGTAATGGTGGAGTTTGAGGTGTTGTGTGGTGGTGATTGGTGCTCTTGATCTTTCAGGAGTGGTGCTGAAGGAGTCTACAGAAGTTCCGGACGTTTCCTCGCCCGCCTGCGTTCCGGAGAGTCCTGCAGAGGAGAGCTCCCCTGATTGAGACTGACTTCTGGAGTCGCACAGCGAGCGACAACCCGATGACCGATAAACCGTCTTCTGTTTGGCTGAGAGAAGATGAATGAGGATGACAATGGGTGTCAATGGTCCAAGAACTGTCCCGGACGAGCCCCCACCTGATCACTTCCAGGTGCAGCTTTCTTTACACTCCCAATCACCCCGCCCCCGACATGGAAAAACAGACGATCATTCTTATATGAAGAACGTCCAGAAATGTTCTCTTCTAGATCATCATATCGATCCCCCCGGGTGCTGCAAGAAAGGTCCTCTCCCCTGTGACTGCACCTTCTCCACCATACAATCCCGCCATTGTCCGAGCTCAGGGGTCCTCATGTCATATAATGCCCCCCATTGTCCGAGCTCAGGGGTCCTCATGTCGTATAATGCCCCCCATTGTCCGAGCTCAGGGGTCCTCATGTCGTATAATGCCCCCCATTGTCCGAGCTCAGGGGTCCTCATGTCGTATAATGCCCCCCATTGTCCGAGCTTGGGGGTCCTCATGTCATATAATGCCCCCATTGTCTGAGGAACTCGGGGGTCCTCATGTCATATAATGCCCCCCATTGTCTGAGGAGTTTGGGGGTCCTCATGTCATATAATGCCCCCCATTGTCTGAGGAGCTCGGGGGTCCTCATGTCATAAAATGCCCCCTATTGTCCAAGCTCAGGGGTCCTCATGTCATATAATGCCCCCCATTGTCCAAGCTCGGGGGTCCTCATGTCATATAATGCCCCCCATTGTCCGAGCTCAGGGGTCCTCATGTCGTATAATGCCCCCCATTGTCCGAGCTCAGGGGTCCTCATGTCGTATAATGCCCCCCATTGTCCGAGCTCAGGGGTCCTCATGTCGTATAATGCCCCCCATTGTCCGAGCTTGGGGGTCCTCATGTCATATAATGCCCCCATTGTCTGAGGAACTCGGGGGTCCTCATGTCATATAATGCCCCCCATTGTCTGAGGAGTTTGGGGGTCCTCATGTCATATAATGCCCCCCATTGTCTGAGGAGCTCGGGGGTCCTCATGTCATAAAATGCCCCCTATTGTCCAAGCTCAGGGGTCCTCATGTCATATAATGCCCCCCATTGTCCAAGCTCGGGGGTCCTCATGTCATATAATGCCCCCCATTGTCCAAGCTCAGGGGTCCTCATGTCATATAATGCCCCCCATTGTCTGAGCTCATGGGTCCTTATGTCATATAATGCCCCCCATTGTCCAAGCTCAGGGGTCCTCATGTCATATAATGCCCCCCATTGTCCAAGCTCAGGGGTCCTCATGTCATATAATGCCCCCCATTGTCCAAGCTCGGGGGTCCTCATGTCATATAATGCCCCCCATTGTCCAAGCTCGGGGGTCCTCATGTCATATAATGCCCCCCATTGTCCAAGCTCGGGGGTCCTCATGTCATATAATGCCCCCCATTGTCCAAGCTCGGGGGTCCTCATGTCATATAATGCCCCCCATTGTCCAAGCTCAGGGGTCCTCATGTCATATAATGCCCCCCATTGTCCAAGCTCGGGGGTCCTCATGTCATATAATGCCCCCCATTGTCCAAGCTCGGGGGTCCTCATGTCATATAATGCCCCCCATTGTCCAAGCTCAGGGGTCCTCATGTCATATAATGCCCCCCATTGTCCAAGCTCAGGGGTCCTCATGTCATATAATGCCCCCCATTGTCCAAGCTCAGGGGTCCTCATCTCATATAATGCCCCCCATTGTCCAAGCTTAGGGGTCCTCATGTCATATAATCCCCCCCCCCCCATTGTCCGAGCTCAGGGGTCCTCATGTGATATAAAACCCCCCCCCCCCCCCCCATTGCCCAAATTCAGGGGTCCTAATGTCATATAATTCCCCCCCCCCAATATCTGAGCTCAGGGGTCCCCATGTGATATCTCCACCTCCTGACCACCAGATACCCCATCTGAGGATCTACTGTACATGTCATATACAGGGCCTAGGAATCCAGAGGAGGGGTATGAGGGAGGCACAGGGGAGGGATGAGACCTATCAGGGGATAGAGAGGGCAGCCAGGCAGATCGGTATTTCATTGTATTCCAATTTGTATTACAGCAACTTTCACTTCACATGTATTCTATTCTATTCTATTCTATTCTATTCTACTTCTCATCATTCAATAAACGATAACATTGTATCTTCATAACTTCCAGGTCTTCTTTATTTGGATACCCCCCCCCCTCCCCTCTCTCTGTCCCTCTATTATACCCCCCCTCCCTCTATTATACCCCCCCCTCCCCTCTCTCTGTCCCTCTATTCTACCCCAATCCCCCCTCTGTCCCTATATTATACCCCAATCCCCCCTCTGTCCCTCTATTATACCCCAATCCCCCCTCTGTCCCTCTATTATACCCCAATCCTCCCTCTGTCCTTCTATTATACCCCAATCCCCCCTCTGTCCTTCTGTTATACCCCAATCCCCCCTCTGTCCTTCTATTATACCCCAATCCCCCCCTCTGTCCTTCTATTATACCCCAATCCTCCCTCTGTCCCTCTATTATACCCCAATCCCCCTCTGTCCTTCTATTATACCCCAATCCCCCCTCTGTCCTTCTATTATACCCCAATCCCCCCTCTGTCCTTCTATTATACCCCAATCCCCCTCTGTCCTTCTATTATACCCCAATCCCCCCTCTGTCCTTCTATTATACCCCAATCCTCCCTCTGTCCTTCTATTATACCCCAATCCCCCTCTGTCCTTCTATTATACCCCAATCCCCCCTCTGTCCCTCTATTATACCCCAACCCCCCTCTGTCCTTCTATTATACCCCAATCCCCCCTCTGTCCCTCTATTATACCCCAATCCTCCCCTCCCTCTGTCCTTCTATTATACCCCAACCCCCCCTCTGTCCCTCTATTATACCCCAATCCCCCCTCTGTCCTTCTATTATACCCCAATCCCCCCTCTGTCCCTCTATTATACCCCAATCCTCCCCTCTGTCCTTCTATTATACCCCAATCCCCCCTCTGTCCCTCTATTATACCCCAATCCCCCCTCTGTCCCTCTATTATACCCCAATCCTCCCCTCCCTCTGTCCTTCTATTATACCCCAATCCCCCCTCTGTCCCTCTATTATACCCCAATCCCCCCTCTGTCCTTCTATTATACCCCAATCCCCCCTCTGTCCTTCTATTATACCCCAATCCCCCCTCTGTCCTTCTATTATACCCCAATCCCCCCTCTGTCCTTCTATTATACCCCAATCCCCCCTCTGTCCTTCTATTATACCCCAATCCCCCCTCTGTCCCTCTATTATACCCCAATCCTCCCCTCCCTCTGTCCTTCTATTATACCCCAATCCCCCCTCTGTCCCTCTATTATACCCCAATCCCCCCTCTGTCCTTCTATTATACCCCAATCCCCCCTCTGTCCTTCTGTTATACCCCAATCCCCCCTCTGTCCTTCTATTATACCCCAATCCCCCCTCTGTCCTTCTATTATACCCCAATCCCCCCTCTGTCCTTCTATTATACCCCAATCCCCCCTCTGTCCCTCTATTATACCCCAATCCTCCCCTCCCTCTGTCCTTCTATTATACCCCAATCCCCCCTCTGTCCTTCTATTATACCCCAATCCCCCTCTGTCCCTCTATTACACCCCAATCCTCCCTCTGTCCTTCTATTATACCCCAATCCCCCCTCTGTCCTTCTATTATACCCCAATCCCCCCTCTGTCCTTCTATTATACCCCAATCCCCTCTCTGTCCTTCTATTATACCCCAATCCCCCCTCTGTCCTTCTATTATACCCCAATCCCCCCTCTGTCCTTCTATTATACCCCAATCCCCCCTCTGTCCTTCTATTATACCCCAATCCTCCCTCTGTCCTTCTATTATACCCCAATCCCCCCTCTGTCCTTCTATTATACCCCAATCTCCCCTCTGTCCTTCTATTATACCCCAATCCCCCCCTATTATACCCCAATCCCCCCTCTGTCCTTCTATTATACCCCAATCCTCCCTCTGTCCCTCTATTATACCCCAATCCCCCCTCTGTCCTTCTATTATACCCCAATCCCCCCTCTGTCCTTCTATTATACCCCACCCCCCTCTGTCCTTCTATTATACCCCAATCCCCCCTCTGTCCCTCTATTATACCCCAATCCCCCCTCTGTCCTTCTATTATACCCCAATCCCCCTCTGTCCTTCTATTATACCCCAATCCCCCCTCTGTCCTTCTATTATACCCCAATCCTCCCCTCTGTCCTTCTATTATACCCCAATCCCCCCTCTGTCCTTCTATTATACCCCAATCCCCCCTCTGTCCTTCTATTATACCCCAATCCCCCCTCTGTCCTTCTATTATACCCCAATCCCCCCTCTGTCCTTCTATTATACCCCAATCCCCCCTCTGTCCTTCTACTATACCCCAATCCCCCCTCTGTCCTTCTATTATACCCCAATCCCCCCTCTGTCCTTCTATTATACCCCAATCCCCCCTCTGTCCTTCTATTATACCCCAATCCCCCCCTCCCTCTGTCCCTCTATTATACCCCAATCCCCCCTCTGTCCTTCTATTATACCCCAATCCCCCCCTCTGTCCTTCTATTATACCCCAATCCCCCCTCTGTCCTTCTATTATACCCCAATCCTCCCCTCTGTCCTTCTATTATACCCCAATCTTTCCTCTGTCCTTCTATTATACCCCAATCCCCCCTCTGTCCTTCTATTATACCCCAATCCTCCCTCTGTCCTTCTATTATACCCCAATCCCCCCTCTGTCCTTCTATTATACCCCAATCCTCCCTCTGTCCTTCTATTATACCCCAATCCCCCCTCTGTCCTTCTATTATACCCCAATCTTTCCTCTGTCCTTCTATTATACCCCAATCCCTCCTCTGTCCTTCTATTATACCCCAATCCCCCCTCTGTCCTTCTATTATACCCCAATCCCACCTCTGTCCTTCTATTATACCCCAATCCCACCTCTGTCCTTCTATTATACCCCAATCCCCCCTCTGTCCTTCTATTATACCCCAATCCCACCTCTGTCCTTCTATTATACCCCAATCCCCCCTCTGTCCTTCTATTATACCCCAATCCCCCCTCTGTCCTTCTATTATACCCCAATACCCCCTCTGTCCTTCTATTATACCCCAATACCCCCTCTGTCCTTCTATTATACCCCAATCCCCCCTCTGTCCTTCTATTATACCCCAATCCCCCTCTGTCCTTCTATTATACCCCAATCCCCCCTCTGTCCTTCTATTCTACCCCAATCCCCCTCTGTCCTTCTATTATACCCCAATCACCCCTCTGTCCCTCTATTATACCCCAATCCCCCCTCTGTCCTTCTATTATACCCCAATCCTCCCTCTGTCCTTCTATTATACCCCAATCCTCCCTCTGTCCTTCTATTATACCCCAATCCCCCCTCTGTCCTTCTATTATACCCAAATCTCCCCTCTGTCCTTCTATTATACCCCAATCCCCCCTCTGTCCTTCTATTATACCCCAATCCCCCCTCTGTCCTTCTATTATACCCCAATCCCCCCTCTGTCCTTCTATTATACCCCAATCCCCCCTCTGTCCTTCTATTATACCCCAATCCCCCCTCTGTCCTTCTATTATACCCCAATCCTCCCTCTGTCCCTCTATTATACCCCAATCCCCCCTCTGTCCCTCTATTATACCCCAATCCCCCCTCTGTCCTTCTATTATACCCCAATCCCCCCTCTGTCCCTCTATTATACCCCAATCCCCCCTCTGTCCTTCTATTATACCCCAATCCCCCCTCTGTCCCTCTATTATACCCCAATCCTCCCTCTGTCCCTCTATTATACCCCAATCCCCCCCTCTGTCCCTCTATTATACCCCAATCCCCCCTCTGTCCTTCTATTATACCCCAATCCCCCCTCTGTCCTTCTATTATACCCCAATCCCCCCTCTGTCCTTCTATTATACCCCAATCCCCCCTCTGTCCTTCTATTATATCCCAATCCCCCCTCTGTCCTTCTATTATACCCCAACCCTCCCCTCTGTCCCTCTATTATACCCCAATCCCCCCCTCTGTCCTTCTATTATACCCCAATCCTCCCCTCTGTCCTTCTATTATACCCCAATCCTCCCTCTGTCCTTCTATTATACCCCAATCCCCCCTCTGTCCTTCTATTATACCCCAATCCCCCCTCTGTCCCTCTATTATACCCCAATCCTCCCTCTGTCCTTCTATTATACCCCAATCCCCCCTCTGTCCTTCTATTATACCCCAATCCCCCTCTGTCCTTCTATTATACCTCAACCCTCCCCTCTGTCCCTCTATTATACCCCAATCCCCCCTCTGTCCTTCTATTATACCCCAATCCTCCCTCTGTCCTTCTATTATACCCCAATCCCCCCTCTGTCCTTCTATTATACCCCAACCCCCCCTCTGTCCTTCTATTATACCCCAATCCCCCCTCTGTCCTTCTATTATACCCCAATCCTCCCTCTGTCCTTCTATTATACCCCAATCCTCCCTCTGTCCTTCTATTATACCCCAATCCCCCCTCTGTCCTTCTATTATACCCCAATCCCCCCTCTGTCCTTCTATTATACCTCAACCCTCCCCTCTGTCCCTCTATTATACCCCAATCCCCCCCTCTGTCCTTCTATTATACCCCAATCCTCCCTCTGTCCTTCTATTATACCCCAATCCCCCCTCTGTCCTTCTATTATACCCCAACCCCCCCTCTGTCCTTCTATTATACCCCAATCCCCCCTCTGTCCTTCTATTATACCCCAATCCTCCCTCTGTCCTTCTATTATACCCCAATCCCCCCTCTGTCCTTCTATTATACCCCAATCCCCCCTCTGTCCTTCTATTATACCCCAATCCTCCCTCTGTCCCTCTATTATACCCCAATCCCCCCTCTGTCCTGCTATTATACCCCAATCCTCCCTCTGTCCTTCTATTATACCCCAATCCTCCCCTCCCTCTGTCCTTCTATTATACCCCAATCCTCCCTCTGTCCTTCTATTATACCCCAATCCCCCTCTGTCCTTCTATTATACCCCAACCCCCCCTCTGTCCTTCTATTATACCCCAATCCTCCCTCTGTCCTTCTATTATACCCCAATCCCCCCTCTGTCCTTCTATTATACCCCAACCCCCCCTCTGTCCTTCTATTATACCCCAATCCCCCCTCTGTCCTTCTATTATACCCCAATCCTCCCTCTGTCCTTCTATTATACCCCAATCCCCCCTCTGTCCTTCTATTATACCCCAATCCCCCCTCTGTCCTTCTATTATACCCCAATCCTTCCTCTGTCCTTCTATTATACCCCAATCCTCCCTCTGTCCCTCTATTATACCCCAATCCCCCCTCTGTCCTGCTATTATACCCCAATCCTCCCTCTGTCCCTCTATTATACCCCAATCCCCCCTCTGTCCCTCTATTATACCCCAATCCCCCCTCTGTCCTTCTATTATACCCCAATCCCACCTCTGTCCTTCTATTATACCCCAATCCCCCCTCTGTCCTTCTATTATACCCCAATCCCCCCTCTGTCCTTCTATTATACCCCAATCCCCCCTCTGTCCTTCTATTATACCCCAATCCCCCCTCTGTCCTTCTATTATACCCCAATCCTTCCTCTGTCCTTCTATTATACCCCAATCCCCCTCTGTCCCTCTATTATACCCCAATCCCCCCTCTGTCCTTCTATTATACCCCAATCCTCCCTCTGTCCTTCTATTATACCCCAATCCCCCTCTGTCCTTCTATTATACCCCAATCCCCCTCTGTCCTTCTATTATACCCCAATCCCCCCTCTGTCCTTCTATTATACCCCAATCCTCCCTCTGTCCTTCTATTATATCCCAATCCCCCTCTGTCCCTCTATTATACCCCAATCCCCCCTCTGTCCTTCTATTATACCCCAATCCTCCCCCTATCCTTCTATTATACCCCAATCCTCCCTCTGTCCTTCTATTATACCCCAATCCCCCCTCTGTCCCTCTATTATACCCCAATCCCCCCTCTGTCCTTCTATTATACCCCAATCCCCCCTCTGTCCCTCTATTATACTCCAATCCTCCCTCTGTCCCTCTATTATACCCCAATCCCCCCTCTGTCCTTCTATTATACCCCAATCCCCCCTCTGTCCTTCTATTATACCCCAATCCCCCCTCTGTCCCTCTATTATACTCCAATCCTCCCTCTGTCCCTCTATTATACCCCAATCCTCCCCTCTGTCCTTCTATTATACCCCAATCCTCCCTCTGTCCTTCTATTATACCCCAATCCCCCCTCTGTCCTTCTATTATACCCCAATCCCCCCTCTGTCCTTCTATTATACCCCAATCCCCCCTCTGTCCTTCTATTATACCCCAATCCTCCCTCTATACTTCTATTATACCCCAATCCCCCCTCTGTCCCTCTATCATACCCCAATCCTCCCTCTGTCCTTCTATTATACCCCAATCCTCCCTCTGTCCTTCTATTATACCCCAATCCCCCCTCTGTCCCTCTATTATACCCCAATCCTCCCTCTGTCCTTCTATTATACCCCAATCCCCCCTCTGTCCCTCTATGATACCCCAATCCCCCCTCTGTCCCTCTATTATACCCCAATCCTCCCTCTGTCCTTCTATTATACCCCAATCCCCCCTCTGTCCTTCTATTATACCCCAATCCCCCCTCTGTCCTTCTATTATACCCCAATCACCCCTCTGTCCTTCTATTACACCCCAATCACCCCTCTGTCCTTCTATTATACCCCAATCTCCCCTCTGTCCTTCTATTATACCCCAATCCCCCCTCTGTCCTTCTATTATACCCCAATCCCCCCTCTGTCCTTCTATTATACCCCAATCCCCCCTCTGTCCTTCTATTATACCCCAATCCCCCCTCTGTCCTTCTATTATACCCCAATCCTCCCTCTGTCCTTCTATTATACCCCAATCCCCCCTCTGTCCTTCTATTATACCCCAATCCCCCCTCTGTCCTTCTATTACACCCCAATCCCCCCCTCTGTCCTTCTATTATACCCCAATCCCCCCTCTGTCCTTCTATTATACCCCAATCCCCCCTCTGTCCTTCTATTATACCCCAATCCCCCCTCTGTCCCTCTATTATACCCCAATCCTCCCCCTGTCCTTCTATTATACCCCAATCCCCCCTCTGTCCTTCTATTATACCCCAATCCCCCCTCTGTCCTTCTATTATACCCCAATCCTCCCTCTGTCCTTCTATTATACCCCAATCCTCCCCCCCCCCCGCCCCCCCCCCCCCCCCCAGAAAAAAATCACGCCAACCAAAATGCCCCCACATTCATTATTTTATATCATGATAACTAAAGAGGACCTGTCATGGCTCTATACATGTATAGGAGTATAAAGAGGACCTGTCATGGCTCTATACATGTATAGTAGTATAAAGAGGACCTGTCATGTCTCTATACATGTATATAGCAGTATAAAGAGGACCTGTCATGGCTCTATACATGTATATAGGAGTATAAAGAGGACCTGTCATGTCTCTATACATGTATATAGGAGTATAAAGAGGACCTGTCATGGCTCTATACATGTATATAGGAGTATAAAGAGGACCTGTCATGTCTCTATACATGTATATAGCAGTATAAAGAGGACCTGTCATGGCTCTATACATGTATATAGGAGTATAAAGAGGACCTGTCATGGCTCTATACATGTATATAGAAGTATAAAGAGGACCTGTCATGGCTCTATACATGTATATAGGAGTATAAAGAGGACCTGTCATGGCTCTATACATGTATATAGGAGTATAAAGGGGACCCGTCATGGCTCTATACATGTATATAGGAGTATAAAGAGGACCTGTCATGGCTCTATACATGTATATAGGAGTATATAGAGGACCTGTCATGGCTCTATACATGTATATAGGAGTATAAAGAGGACCTGTCATGGCTCTATACATGTATATAGGAGTATAAAGAGGACCTGTCATGGCTCTATACATGTATATAGATGTATAAAGAGGACCTGTCATGGCTCTATACATGTATATAGGAGTATAAAGAGGACCTGTCATGGCTCTATACATGTATATAGGAGTATAAAGAGGACCTGTCATGGCTCTATACATGTATATAGGAGTATAAAGAGGACCTGTCATGTCTCTATACATGTATATAGCAGTATAAAGAGGACCTGTCATGGCTCTATGGATGTATATAGGAGTATAAAGAGGGCCTGTCATGGCTCTATACATGTATATAGGAGTATAAAGAGGACCTGTCATGGCTCTATACATGTATATAGGAGTATAAAGAGGACCTGTCATGGCTCTATACATGTATAGGAGTATAAAGAGGACCTGTCATGGCTCTATACATGTATATAGGAGTATAAAGAGGGCCTGTCATGGCTCTATACATGTATAGGAGTATAAAGAGGACCTGTCATGGCTCTATACATGTATATAGAAGTATAAAGAGGACCTGTCATGGCTCTATACATGTATATAGGAGTATAAAGAGGACCTGTCATGGCTCTATACATGTATATAGGAGTATAAAGAGGACCTGTCATGGCTCTATACATGTATATAAGAGTATAAAGAGGACCTGTCATGGCTCTATACATGTATATAGGAGTATAAAGAGGATCTGTCATGGCTCTATACATGTATATAGGAGTATAAAGAGGACCTGTCATGGCTCTATACATGTATATAGGAGTATAAAGAGGACCTGTCATGGCTCTATACATGTATATAGGAGTATAAAGAGGACCTGTCATGTCTCTATACATGTATATAGGAGTATAAAGAGGACCTGTCATGGCTCTATACATGTATATAAGAGTATAAAGAGGACCTGTCATGGCTCTATACATGTATATAGAAGTATAAAGAGGACCTGTCATGTCTCTATACATGTATATAGGAGTATATAGAGGACCTGTCATGGCTCTATACATGTATATAGGAGTATATAGAGGACCTGTCATGGCTCTATACATGTATATAGGAGTATAAAGAGGACCTGTCATGGCTCTATACATGTATATAGGAGTATAAAGAGGACCTGTCATGGCTCTATACATGTATATAAGAGTATAAAGAGGACCTGTCATGGCTCTATACATGTATATAGGAGTATAAAGAGGACCTGTCATGGCTCTATACATGTATAGGAGTATAAAGAGGACCTGTCATGGCTCTATACATGTATAGGAGTATAAAGAGGACCTGTCATGGCTCTATACATGTATATAGAAGTATAAAGAGGACCTGTCATGGCTCTATACATGTATATAGGAGTATAAAGAGGACCTGTCATGGCTCTATACATGTATAGGAGTATAAAGAGGACCTGTCATGTCTCTATACATGTATATAGGAGTATAAAGAGGACCTGTCATGGCTCTATACATGTATATAGGAGTATAAAGAGGACCTGTCATGGCTCTATACATGTATATAGGAGTATAAAGAGGACCTGTCATGGCTCTATACATGTATATAGGAGTATAAAGAGGACCTGTCATGGCTCTATACATGTATATAGAAGTATAAAGAGGACCTGTCATGGCTCTATACATGTATATAGGAGTATAAAGAGGACCTGTCATGGCTCTATACATGTATATAGGAGTATAAAGGGGACCCGTCATGGCTCTATACATGTATATAGGAGTATAAAGAGGACCTGTCATGGCTCTATACATGTATATAGGAGTATATAGAGGACCTGTCATGGCTCTATACATGTATATAGGAGTATAAAGGGGACCTGTCATGGCTCTATACATGTATATAGGAGTATAAAGAGGACCTGTCATGGCTCTATACATGTATATAGATGTATAAAGAGGACCTGTCATGGCTCTATACATGTATATAGGAGTATAAAGAGGACCTGTCATGGCTCTATACATGTATATAGGAGTATAAAGAGGACCTGTCATGGCTCTATACATGTATATAGGAGTATAAAGAGGACCTGTCATGTCTCTATATATGTATATAGGAGTATACAGAGGACCTGTCATGGCTCTATACATGTATAGGAGTATAAAGAGGACCTGTCATGGCTCTATGGATGTATATAGGAGTATAAAGAGGGCCTGTCATGGCTCTATACATGTATATAGGAGTATAAAGAGGACCTGTCATGGCTCTATACATGTATATAGGAGTATAAAGAGGACCTGTCATGGCTCTATACATGTATAGGAGTATAAAGAGGACCTGTCATGGCTCTATACATGTATATAGGAGTATAAAGAGGGCCTGTCATGGCTCTATACATGTATAGGAGTATAAAGAGGACCTGTCATGGCTCTATACATGTATATAGAAGTATAAAGAGGACCTGTCATGGCTCTATACATGTATATAGGAGTATAAAGAGGACCTGTCATGGCTCTATACATGTATATAGGAGTATAAAGAGGACCTGTCATGGCTCTATACATGTATATAAGAGTATAAAGAGGACCTGTCATGGCTCTATACATGTATATAGGAGTATAAAGAGGATCTGTCATGGCTCTATACATGTATATAGGAGTATAAAGAGGACCTGTCATGGCTCTATACATGTATATAGGAGTATAAAGAGGACCTGTCATGGCTCTATACATGTATATAGGAGTATAAAGAGGACCTGTCATGTCTCTATACATGTATATAGGAGTATAAAGAGGACCTGTCATGGCTCTATACATGTATATAAGAGTATAAAGAGGACCTGTCATGGCTCTATACATGTATATAGAAGTATAAAGAGGACCTGTCATGTCTCTATACATGTATATAGGAGTATATAGAGGACCTGTCATGGCTCTATACATGTATATAGGAGTATATAGAGGACCTGTCATGGCTCTATACATGTATATAGGAGTATAAAGAGGACCTGTCATGGCTCTATACATGTATATAAGAGTATAAAGAGGACCTGTCATGGCTCTATACATGTATATAGGAGTATAAAGAGGACCTGTCATGGCTCTATACATGTATAGGAGTATAAAGAGGACCTGTCATGGCTCTATACATGTATATAGGAGTATAAAGAGGACCTGTCATGGCTCTATACATGTATAGGAGTATAAAGAGGACCTGTCATGGCTCTATACATGTATATAGAAGTATAAAGAGGACCTGTCATGGCTCTATACATGTATATAGGAGTATAAAGAGGACCTGTCATGGCTCTATACATGTATAGGAGTATAAAGAGGACCTGTCATGTCTCTATACATGTATATAGGAGTATAAAGAGGACCTGTCATGGCTCTATACATGTATATAGGAGTATAAAGAGGACCTGTCATGGCTCTATACATGTATATAGGAGTATAAAGAGGACCTGTCATGGCTCTATACATGTATATAGGAGTATAAAGAGGACCTGTCATGGCTCTATACATGTATATAGGAGTATAAAGAGGACCTGTCATGGCTCTATACATGTATAGGAGTATAAAGAGGACCTGTCATGGCTCTATACATGTATATAGGAGTATAAAGAGGACCTGTCATGGCTCTATACATGTATATAGAAGTATAAAGAGGACCTGTCATGGCTCTATACATGTATATAGAAGTATAAAGAGGACCTGTCATGGCTCTATACATGTATATAGGAGTATAAAGAGGACCTGTCATGGCTCTATACATGTATATAGAAGTATAAAGAGGACCTGTCATGGCTCTATACATGTATATAGGAGTATAAAGAGGACCTGTCATGGCTCTATACATGTATATAGGAGTATAAAGAGGACCTGTCATGGCTCTATACATGTATATAGAAGTATAAAGAGGACCTGTCATGGCTCTATACATGTATCCAGGAGGGACCTGTGAATTGCCGGCGGCCACAATGTCTTTTGCGCAAACTAATCAATGTACGCTAATTGTGTTTTTTTTTTTTGGTACCAAAAATATGTAGAAGAATATATATTGACCTAAACTGAAGAAAATAGTTTATTTTTCTACATTTTGGGGATATTTTTTATAGCAAAAAGTTAAAAAATATATATATTTATAGCACAAAAAATAAAAACCGCAGAGGTGATCAAATACCACCAAAAGAAATCTCTATTTGTGATTTGGGTGACGGAACGGGCTGGCGGGCATCAGTATGCTGCCCCCCTAAAAGTGCTGCCTGGTACCCATGGTACCACCCGGTCCCATCATAGGGCCGGCCCTGATTGGGGTACAATGGGGGGATAGAGGGGGGTCCAGGTGCTGAATGAATGAATTTCTCAGTAAGATAGTGCTGCCCTCCCCTTGGTAATGTCCCTCTTTATGGGGAATTCATAAAATGCCCACTAGATGGCAGCAGAGACTGGCACTGGCTGCAGCAGATGATCCTGGGTCTGGAGCATGCGCAGCGCAGGCGTTGCTCCTCCAATACTCACAGTGGGCAGAATATTGGCTGAATGCGAAGATCTTTCAGTCCCTGGGGGGTCCTGGAGTCCGACACAGCATACGTCCCCCCCTGCACAGTTCTTATACATTTTACTGAGAGGAGGGGGGTGGTAATGGTCTGTGTCATATAATGGTACAGGTGGGGGGGGGGCTCTTTATTAGTCTGATCTTGTAGGGGAAATGGTATTGATCTGTGTGCAGTATAATGATACAGGCGGTGGGGGGGGGGGGTATATGGGGGGGTGTATATGGTAATGATCTGTGTGCAGTATAATGATACAGGCGGTGGGGGGGGGTGTATATGGGGGGTGTATATGGTAATGATCTGTGTGCAGTATAATGATACAGGCGGTGGGGGGGGGTGTAGATGGGGGGGGTGTATATGGTAATGATCTGTGTGCAGTATAATGATACAGGCGGTGGGGGGGGGTGTAGATGGGGGGGTATATGGTAATGATCTGTGTGCAGTATAATGATACAGGCGGTGGGGGGGGGGGTATATGGGGGGTATATGGTAATGATCTGTGTGCAGTATAATAATACAGGCGGTGGGGGGGGGGTGTAGATGGGGGGGTATATGGTAATGATCTGTGTGCAGTATAATGATACAGGCGGTGGGGGGGGGGTATATGGTAATGATCTGTGTGCAGTATAATGATGCAGGCGGTGGGGGGGGGGGGTGTAGATGGGGGGGGTAGATGGTAATGATCTGTGTGCAGTATAATGATACAGGCGGTGGGGGGGGGTGTAGATGGGGGGGTATATGGTAATGATCTGTGTGCAGTATAATGATACAGGCGGTGGGGGGGGGTATATGGTAATGATCTGTGTGCAGTATAATGATACAGGCGGTGGGGGGGTGGTGTAGATGGGGGGGTAGATGGTAATGATCTGTGTGCAGTATAATGATACAGGCGGTGGGGGGGGGTATATGGTAATGATCTGTGTGCAGTATAATGATGCAGGCGGTGGGGGGGGGGGGGTAGATGGGGGGGTAGATGGTAATGATCTGTGTGCAGTATAATGATACAGGAGGTGGGGGGGTGTAGATGGGGTGTATATGGTAATGATCTGTGTGCAGTATAATGATACAGGCGATGGGGGGGGGTGTAGAGGGGGGGGTATATGGTAATGATCTGTGTGCAGTATAATGATACAGGCGGTGGGGGGGGGGG